>NC_047029.1:33135166-33444436 GCF_902652985.1 Pecten maximus | reverse complement strand
TGAGTCCAGGTCAAGGTCACCTCAGACAAGTTTGACTTTCAGGGGTTGTGAGTCCAGGTCAAGGTCACCTCAGACAAGTTTGACTTTCTGGGGTTGTGAGTCCAGGTCAAGGTCACCTCAGACAAATTTGACTTTCAGGGGTTGTGAGTCCAGGTCAAGGTCACCTCAGACAATTTGACTTTCAGGGGTTGTGAGTCCAGGTCAAGGTCACCTCAGACAATTTGACTTTCAGGGGTTGTGAGTCCAGGTCAAGGTCACCTCAGACAAGTTTGACTTTCAGGGGTTGTGAGTCCAGGTCAAGGTCACCTCAGACAAGTTTGACTTTCAGGGGTTGTGAGTCCAGGTCAAGGTCACCCCAGACAATTTGACTTTCAGGGGTTGTGAGTCCAGGCCAAGGTCACCATTACTTTGTTAAGAAAATCCTTGTCAGTACTCTAGCGGCTTCATTTCTTGAGGGATTTGACCTTACTTCAGACAATGATAAAGATTATTATATCTCAGACACGTTTCATTTTCAGGGTTGTTTGGTCGATGTCGCTTACTATGTTAAGAAAATCCTTGTCAGTACTCTAGCAGCTTCATTTCTTGTGGGATTTTGACCAAACTTCAGACAATGATAAAGACTAGACTGAACTGAACATAGTAATAGCCTTTTTTAATTACTTACGGTCTGAATTTGGAATAACCAAAGTACTGCTTCAAAGTTACGAGATATTTCTTGTCGGCGGGTTGATTCTCAGAATCTATATGGAAAAAGAAGTCTTTATGATTATTAATGCAGTTTTTTTTATAAAGATATAAACAACAGATACAGCTTAATTTCATGAACAAAATAATAAAGCTACATATTCATCAACAAAAGTGTTATCTTTCAAATGACTGAACGTCCATTTTGATGGTGAACTATCACTATCCACAAGATTATGACCTCACAATAGAAACAGCCCTGAGTGACATTACACTCTATATAGCTAACTGTCCAGATTATACTACTTTCTGGTTACAAGGTAGACTATGTATATACAGTGGAACTTCGTTAACTCGAACTCGGAAAACTCGAATACCCCGCTTAACTTGAAGTACTTTGTCAGTCCCGGCTGAATTATCTCTTTATCCTAGTAAAAAAAACTCGGAAAACTTGAATTCGGAAAACTCGAAAAACTTGGATAATATGAAGTGAAAATTTGGTCCCAACAATAAAAATCCTACTTTAAATGATCGAATAACTCGAAGTTTCATGTTTGTGTCCAACAACGATCGGATATAAACGCCGACATTTTTTCAACATCAAAATTCTGTTTGTATCGGCACTACAATTCTACCGATTATTATATGCGATTATAAGTGTTTCATAAATTCATGAAAGAAATTGTCGGTGGAATCTTAAAACAATAACTATCGGTGATAAAAAGTACTGTTTTACTTACATCATAATTTCCTAAGACGGTCGGCGATATTAGTACACACGATAGTCAACAACTCATCTACCCGCTCGCTCAAGCGGAACTAATATCTGACACACCGGTAGATCTACTCGGCTGATGTTTTTACAGGTCTAGAAATGAAACAGTCACTGGTGCCTATTAAATCTGTAAACTGCTGAAACAATAGCGTAATTAATGCCGATGTGTTCAGAGTACGACTGTAACTGTCAGTGCTGTCTATTAAATCGGATAAAACGCCTACTCAGTAACAGTAACATTTTATACGCACATGCGCAGTACCAACTTCCTGTGCTAATACACATGGAAATGGCGTGGCTGTCGGTAAAACGTAAGTTGGACGATCAAACAGTATTTTATATGTCCAATATAAGGTAATGGTTCTGTTATCTTTTACATATAATATGTGTTAAATTTAAACGGTTATTTGATATAACATTAATAAATTGTTATTCGGTTGAATTCCATTTTTTATGAACATCAGGTCGTTAGTGAAGTGACTAAGTGAAAGAAACTTTATCAGGACTGTATATCGGCAAAACTACACCAAACTACGAATGACAGAACGAAATATTACATATACATTTACATGTATTGACCAGTCTTTACACTGAACTGGTGAGCGACAGAGCGGAGTTATACTGATTATATAATGTTGACAAATATTGACCAAACTTTGCACCAAAAATGATAACTCGCTTAATTCGAACACTCGGATAACTCAAAGTTTTCTCGTGGTCCTGTCGAGTTCGAGTTAACGAAGTTCCACTGTATATATATATATAAATGGCAGTGCCATTTTAATAGTTTGTTATCATTCATGTAGCTAATACAAAGAATGTGTGATGACCAACATAAAATGCAATTTATAATAAAATCATATTTTCAAGGCTTCTAATTTCATGGTTTTCACAAAGTATGAATTTGAGTATATTTGCTTTAGTAGATAGATATCATCCACAAAGTACATTAAAACAATTCATATTCAACAGTAATATCTTTTACATTTTACTAAGTCGTAGACGCATGATTTTGTGGATAAGAGCACCCACAAAATCAATGAAAATAAAATCATCACAAAATAGTTTCTGAAAATAAAACCATCACAACAATTAATGATTTTACAGTACAGTTTTTTTGTCATATCAAAGTTCCAATTGAGTTTTAATAGCTAACTTTGTTAGCATCATACCTATAAACTGGAACATATAGCTTAACAGGAAAACCTTTACCAACAAGTCTTACAAGAAGTATTATAATTAACAAACGTATAATCATTATGCATTAATCTTGCAATTTTTAAATACTCTAAAATCAGATTAAAATTTTGTGATTTAACCGACCGTCCTCATCCTCTTCATCGACTTGGTCTGCTTGTCCACTCAAGTCACTGCCAGAATTCTCAAGAGCAAAACTTTTCTCAGCCTCGTCCAATTGCTGCGATAAAAAAATATACACATGGACTGCTGCAAATAGATGCAATGTTCCCAACATTTTCCCCCCTAGTTAATTTGATAAATCGTCATGTGGGTGAAATATGGAAATTTCTGTAAGATGTAAGCGAGAAATTGGGAATTTTTTATTTTTTATATTGGAAACTGGAAAAAAAAACTTCCAAGCACAATATTTTCAGCAATTTAAAAAAAAATTGTGGATTATATGTACCAGTATGTTTGAAATCAAATGTATAACATTTTTCCAATATGAACAAAAAATATGTAGTCTTCCAAATTTTAAAGAAATATTACTGGATAAGACACATACCACTAGCATGTCTTGTGTGGGATAAGACACATACTACTAGAATGTCTTGTGTGGGATAAGACATATACTACAAGCGTGGGATAAGACACATACTACTAGCATGTCTTGTGTGGGATAAGACACATACTACTAACATGTCTTGTTTGGGATAAGACACATACTACTAGCATGTCTTGTGTGGGATTAGACACATACTACTAGCATGTCTCGTGTGGAATAAGACACATACTACTAGAATGTCTCATGTGAGATAAGACACATACTACTAGCATGTCTTGTGTAGGATAAGACACATACTACTAACATGTCTTGTGTGGGATAAGACATATACTACAAGCATGTCTTGTGTGGGATAAGACACATACTACTAGCATGTCTGTGTGGGATAATACACATACTACTAGAATGTCTTGTGTGGGATAAGACACATACTACTAGCATGTCTTGTGTGGAATAAGACACATACTACTATCATGGGATAAGACACATACTACTAGCATGTCTTGTTTGGGATAAGACACATACTACTAGAATGTCTTGTGTGGGATAAGACACATACTACTAGCATGTCTTGTGTGGAATAAGACACATACTACTATCATGGGATAAGACACATACTACTAGCATGTCTTGTTTGGGATAAGACACATACTACTAGAATGTCTCGTGTGGGATTAGAAACTACTAGCATGTCTTGTGTAGGATAAGACACATACTACTAGCATGTCTTGTGTGGGATAAGACACATACTACTAGCATGTCATGTGTGGTATAAGATACATACTACTAGCATGTCTTGTGTGGGATAAGACACATACTACGTGCATGTCTCGTGTTGAATAAGACACATACTACTAGCATGTCTTGTGTAGGATAAGACACATACTACCATGTCTTGTGTGGGATAAGATCCACTTACCACTAACAAGTCATCGCTGAAATCATCATCACTGAATTCGTCATCAATATTTCCCCCTTCAGTCACATCTTTGGGTAGATTTGGTGAACCCTGCAAATAACAATTAATGAATTTACAGAAATGGTGATGATAAAAAATAGAGTTATACACTATACTCAACAACAGGTATGTCCTTATCAAATAAATATCTAATCTAGTCACAGTAATGAGGAGGATCATATATCTGTCTGGAAAAGAGACAAGGAGCACAACTCTCAAAGTTTATACCATATTCTGTCCGCAAAAGGGACAGGGGCCCAACTTTTTTACCACCCTGTCAACAGCTGAAATTGAATAACATGTGGGAGGTCTGTCACAAGTAATCTAGTTCAATTAGGACAGTTTCTTGCACAACTTAAACACACACAGCACAGTGCATGATCTCAAATTCTGATAACTGTGATACAAACATTATATCAAAATTTCCTTACCTTTTTTTCAGAGTCTACATGATTGGTAGATTTCTGATCGACTTCAAATATAAACTCATCAAAATTTTCAAGGTCCTCCAGTCCTTCTGATTTAACAACAACTGGTGTTTCTAACAGATCAGGACTTTGATTGTTGATGTCCTCGTCTAAATCAACTGTCTCCGCATCGCTGACCTCTTCTGTCTTGTTGATAGCTAGAGCTTCTAACAGATCCGGACTTTGATTACAAGCATCTTCTTCATTTAGTTGTTCTTCACTCTTAGAGGGTTTGGATGAAGTGTCCAAAGCAAATAAGTCTTCTTCTATTTCAATTTTAATAGAAGCATTCATGTTGCCATTGCTATCCCCATCCTGTTCATCTACAGTTGTATCTGAACAATGAACAAACCACAATGAATTTTGATCATGTGCCGCAGTGGTAACATACTTGTATCCAAGCAGCTGGGGTTTTATTCCCCAATCGGACTTGGAAAAGGTATCAAGTCCTTCTGATTTAACAACAACTGGTGTTTCTAACAGATCAGGACGTTGATTGTTAATGCCCTCGTCTATATCAACTGTCTCCGCATCACTGAGCTCTTCAGGAACATGCTCACCATACACAGATGTCTTGTTGATAGCTAGAGCTTCTAACAGATCCGGACTTTGATTACAAGCATCTTCTTCATTTAGTTGTTCTTCACTCTTAGAGGGTTTGGATGGAGTGTCCAAAGCAAATAAGTCTTCTTCTATTTCAATTTTAATAGAAGCATTCATGTTGCCATTGCTATCCCCATCCTGTTCATCTACAGTTGTATCTGAACAATGAACAAACCACAATGAATTTTGATCATGTGCCGCAGTGGTAACATACTTGTATCCAAGCAGCTGGGGTTTTATTCCCCAATCGGACTTGGAAAAGGTATGAGGTCATCTGCCTGACAAAAGTACATTGAAAGTTTTAAAATGTAACAATCTCTTACTATTAACTGTATTAAAATCTAAACATGATCATTGTTGAACTATGAAATCAAATTATTTTTTCATCGTAACTCATTTGGATTCCACATTACTTGGTATATCAACTTTTGTTTATCAAAAGCTTTCTTAATATATAAACCGAATGTCAGTATTTGGTTTCAGCAGATATATGTATATATATATAACTGTGAAATATGCTACAAATGTACCTCAGTGTGACTTGAAGTATTGCATCTATCCTCAAATAAATCCCTAGTGTTTAAGTTTAGTATCAAATTTTTGGGAAGGCTTATTTGTGAATCTAACGATTCTGCAAAAATTGAGAAGGGTGCTTATTTCTGGGAAGGACTTATTTGCGGATAAATACGGTAATGTGTCAAAAAAGCTGGCTTACAGTTTTGTTTATATATTTACCTAGAGAGGAATAGACCATTTCATCAAAGCTATCAACTATATCTTGGCGCTTAATAAACTGAAGTTTCTGTTTAAGGGAATCAAGAATTTTACACTGCCGTCTATTCTTGGTCTGCTGCTTTTGTCGCCATATGATCAGGGCCATTTTGTTCTGCTGGACTGCCTGTAAAGGGTGGTCACGCTCGATCTGTTCCAACTCATATTGTTTTAATCCAAGCTGTGTTGCCAGCATTTTCCAATCATGGCCTAATTTGGTGGCCACTTCCAAAAGTCCTCTGTCAGACAAAGCACCTGGAAAACAAGACAGTTTTTTGTATAATACAGTTTCTGTTGGTTACTGGGTATATTGCTCCATGGTCATGATTAACCAAGGTCATGATTAGCCAAGGTCATTTTGAGGCAGAATTTCCATGGTGTCTAACCAAACAACCAAACAACAGTATGAAGTATGCTATCCAAAGCAAGCACACAACAACATAGGACAACCTGTAAACTCGGCTTCAAGTTGAATACAAACTACTCCAGGTGGGGATCAAACCAACACCATGGACCTTCTCCTGAATGAATCAGTCCAATGTTTTACCAACTGATAACAAGCTATCACATATATGCATTACATGAGAACAAGCTTGAGAAATCTTAAAATCCCTCAGACTGTTCAGCGATCACCATTGCCTGTTTTAGCGTGGTGGCTTGTCACCCTTAAGTGGCTACACGGAACTTACCTTCATACAATTTGCCGTCCACATCTTGACCAGAGTAATGTAGGAAGTCTAAGGCATCCTGAATGTTCTTTGCTGCGGCCTGTAAACTTTTACAAGCTTTACCTTTATCTTCTATACCCTTTAAAGGTCCCCAGGAGCTGACAGCCTCTAGTTTTCTTACCAAGCCACACAATTTGTCCACATTCTTGGTAAATGAAGAGGAACTCATACCAGCTTTTGATCAAAGACGACATCTATATCTTGACCCCAGTATGTGCTGCATTAAGTTCCTAAAAATATAATGATAACAATTTAATGTTGTACATAAGGGCCAGTTTTTTGTGCAACTTTTAATCGGGCATACTCTTGTTTGATGCTTCATGGATACATAGGCATTTCAGCTGCCTATACTGATCGCTAGCTTTTGCAGCTGCAATTGCAATTGTATCAAGTGCATCAATATATATCTATGTACAGAAGTTAAGCAACATTGAGCGGGTCAGCTCTTTGAAAATGACTGCTAACTCGTACCCCTAGTTCAAGTTTGAGTTGGTGTCACCGGTACCGCTGGGATTTTAACCCATGCCTCAATGATCTGTATATTGCATTGGTGATCATGACACAATCAACACTTAATGTAACAAGACGTTCATGTCACTCGCCGACAAAGTTCAACATTTACCACAAGGTGTTATGTCACTCCCAATTTTATTTTGTTTGTCCAAATGGTGTTGGAGAATTCCACGTTTTCATATATATGGTACGTAGTGCACTCTAGATCTGGCCCTATACCAAACATGTAAACTAAGGCTATAGTCTAGATCTTAACCCAGGCTGTGTGTCCTGAAGGGTGAACCTGTGTGACTGTCACTTGTTATGTATTTTTGTATTTGTGTATAATTATCACTACATTATCTACACAGTAAGGTGACCTTATACTCTCTACACTTTTACATTAGTACATGCAGTTTTTTGACCATTTATTTTCAGTTGGAACTTACATTGGTCTAATATTGTAATTAGAGCATATCTAGGTATGACAGTTAATTATTTAACATTTAAATAGCCCTGTTTCACTCCAGGATCTGATTGTTGGGGTCCAATTGTATAAACTTGCTAGCAATACAATTTCCAAATAGGTCTTATCAGTGTTCAATAGTTCATTTTAATGATTCCTTTTAAATTGACGTTTTTATGTAATGTGTTGATGTTGTGAGATGTTTTGGGGTGTTTTGGGGTAAATCGTTCTGCCGCTATATATAGTCAAATACAAGGAGTCATACACTGTTTAATTCAACTATTTCTAGATATTCTGTGAGTCAAGTCAAAATTCTTTGAGTACAGGACTCGCATGTAGATTTATCGCTAAATAATAACCACGGATAATTGAACATTTATATAGGCTAATAGGCCTAAACATTTTACGAAATTTTAAATTATTAGATGCTGTATGTGTCCAGAGGAATTTCCAATAAACAACTGGTTACAAATGTTTCGACAGATAAGAATGGCAGATGCATAAATTATTACGTCACTTCAATATAATTTCTAGACTTATATACTCTGTCACCCACAAATAATGCAGGAATAGGATCAAAATAAACGTTTAACAGCCAACAAACCATCCATTCCCGCTTCCATTTTGACTGCTTTTCGGAATATTTCTTGACTGTACCATGTGTTTGTGATAGAAGACCATTCGGAAGAGAAAATCACTTCCGGTTATAAAGGTGTGACTGTTGACGAAACGATCGAACGGACACAGGTAATTTACATATGAAAGGTATTTTGGTCTATTGTGACGGCAAGTGGGACGAGAGGCACATTTAAAACATATGCTGAAAGGATATATCACAATGAGCGTACTGACAATCTGTTTCATCTCATGGAAGCAAGTTATAAAATGCAGGTAAGCTGATAAAATCTATGAAATTATCTAGATGGGATTATTCCGATATACAATGTATGTCTGTAGTGTCACCAACAGGTGTTCATTATGAACCTGTTAATTTTCTATACACTGTAAGCGTAAGTCCATGTGCTAATGTAAAAGTCACGAGAAACATACCCGAGTTATGCTATTACCTGGATGATGTTAACCATCCAAAGTACATTTGATTACATTTGTTGTACTTTTGATTACAACATTTGCGTATTTTGGTTATCAAATTGAATCACAAATTAAAGATAATGCTACATGTGTATATGGCAAGATTATTTTAACATCAAGTTACTGCATTTTTTTCATATATACCTGCCAATTAGAAAATAAAAGTAACAACCTGTAAAATGAGTAATTATTATAGATACATTTTCTTTATTTACTTTTACTTAGAGCTAGTGGTCTTCTGATTAATCAAGTTTGTCAAGTATCACTTGAAATGGAGGATTATGATAAATAAAAGAATTAGTTGATTAATTGCCAATAATTGGTATATCATATGTGAGAAAAACTTATATACATTTATAGTTATCACAATCAATCATTTTTTGGGTTGTCACTTTCATATATTATATCTATAAAATACAAGCATCTATATGACTGCAGTAAGCACTATATAGTTATGAAGGATGTAAAAAATGTTTAAAATACCAGAAGATAATTGAAAATCAATAATCTATTGGATATGTGAAACTAATAATCAGGAAATTTCAACCTATTTTCATCATGCACCAGTTTTGAAAATAGACTTATTGCATATGCAATGTATTTGTTTTAAATATTCAAATAGTTCAAATATCTCTTCTCTATGTATATGGATATCTATGTATGTGTATTTATTGATTAATATTTACCCCTACATTGTATCTTCTTTATGTCAAATTAAGTTATATTTTATTTTGGTATAAATCAAAATCATATACATTGAGAGACCATTCAAAGGAAGCTGATAAATAGCCTCAATGGAGATCGATGGTCTCTTAAATTTTTTATTATTTCATGAATGCCAATTATAGTTAATAGTATATATATCAGTAAACAAATTCCAAGCTCATTTGTAAGGAAAACTGTAAAAAAAAAAAAAAAAAAAACATCTTGGTTTTTACATGTATACATGGGTAGTTATATATAGGCTTGTTATTTGGCTTGGGCTTATTGCTGGAAAATACAGTATGAAAAAAAAAATTCATATATTATTCCAATTCAGGTAACCAAGTCGTGTAATATTTATAAGCGTAATTAAAAGAACCAGTTAGTTTTGTTTTATCTGTATAGCCAAAATAACTGTTCATACACATATTGTCTGGTAGGGAGGTGTGTGTCTACATTTCAGGACCCCATTTATTGTTATATTTTAATTTACATTCACAGAAATAACCTATTTGTAGCTGACCTATAGAAATAATGTATTCATACTCATACAATGTCCTTTAATATTTAACACCCTAAGTTGACACTATACTAGGTAGGTGTTGGTCGACACCCACTTTGTTTTCTTACATGAATTAGATTTTGTTACAGTTTGATATTGTTGCATGTTCCCATATGGTAATAAAGGAGCCTAAAACCTTTAATATATATATATGATATCTAGATACTTCTTATTCCTGGAAATGAGGAGTTCCTACTCACACAATCACATTTACCATTGCTTTGTCTAATAACTTTGAAAATCATGCACACTAAACAATTCATTCATATAATATTGGCTTTACAGCTTTAAATTGGTGTTACATATACATATATAATTGTTTTATAACTATACAAAACAATAAATGTGCAGTCAAAGCATCCAATGCTGATTTCAGATACATGTTATTATAATTAATTAAATCACACTGAATGGTTCAACCATATCCTGGCGTTTAACAAAGACAAATGCTGAGATATTAATACAGAACTGGAAAGTAATTATGTACAGGAAAGTACAACATAGCGTATAATACTAACTCCCCGTGTTTAGATAAAGATGCT
Organism: Pecten maximus; assembly: GCF_902652985.1. NCBI lineage: Eukaryota > Metazoa > Mollusca > Bivalvia > Pectinida > Pectinidae > Pecten > Pecten maximus. Next base: position 33,433,847 of record NC_047029.1, on the reverse strand, counting down.
CCCAATATTAACCACAAATTCAGGCATTAAATATTAAAACTTCTTTATTTAATTCAAATTCCCCACCAGGAACAGGGGGACGGAGTTGGCGGCAGGTGGTTTAATTAGTGTTAATTGTCCCGATGATCGATTTTAATCAATATCTAATCGGAAAGGCCAACAATGCTCAATGATTGAATACGTGAGATGTCAATATCGATGATTGTTTTCAAAACTGGTAGTGCAAGTTCTACTTTCTATTTCACTACATTAAAGATGTAATTTTACTCTTAACTACAACTTCTTCCCAATCATGCTATTTAACTATAATTAATTGCCAAAACAATATATAGGATTATAACTGTTTTGTTATCAATAAAGATTATAATGTTAAAATGGCAGGACAGAAAATAAAGATACAAAACCAATCAGAGTAGTAGTTATATTAATATAAAATCAAAATCAAAATCTGCTTTATTGGAGAAAATATAGGCTTATTCAATCCCTGAGTAACAAAAAAGTAATATTTCTGAAGGATTGTGACGGTAGGCTAACAGATTAATAATGAAAACTAATTGGTTGACACTAACTTATTTTATTGGATTCCCATCACTGTTATGAAGTTATGTTGTTTGTCCGTTCTTCCATATCCTTCCTTACTTCATCTTGTCCATGCTCAATCTCCTAACTACTTGCATTTTGTTATTCATATTTTTTTAATTCCAATAACTCATCAGAAAGAACAGTTGCAATATTATACTTTTAAAAGAAAAAAAAAGAAAAAAAAAATTAGAACAATCTCAAAAATACAAATAAAAGGTTCAGATTTGGTTTCAATACCTTTTTTTTTTTTATCTCAAAGGTGAATTTGATTATGACTGGGTTGTTTTTATTCTCCAGAGGAATTTCACTGTAACAGCTGTTAAAATTTGACCGCAGATATATGTCCATTATGTGACACACAGGTACATTAGACATGTGAAAATCAATATATAAATGGTCACTGGTCATGTCGTTTAATACCTGTTGATATAAGGTGTGAAATGTACATTTCCTGTCATATCTAGGATAGCCAAGCCCCCAGATCTGATGTAATTTGGTAAGTACAGCTGTACTTATTGGAAATACTCACGAGGTATGTCAAAATAAGTCTATGTAAGTATTAATGCATTAAAACTGATTTTAAAAATTGCATTTCTTGTTTGAAGGTATATCTAGCCATATTGATAAAACATTTTAACTCTTGAAAGATTTTGTTAAAAATAGTCCAAATATAGACTATAATAGTTTTCTACTTTAATACCTTAATCTAACTATGACTAATTTCAAGTAATTGTATTCTATGATCAATTAATTCCATGCATGGTCAGAGGTAATAATAACTGATGTGAAACTCAGTATTTTACTGTTAAAGTCTTTGCAGTGTTACCTGCAAGTATATTATAATTTGTTTTCTGTGAAATATCAGAAATTACCAACTTAGTGAATGAATGTAGAATGAGGGCCCTCTTGCATGAGGACATATTTGTACAGATCTAAACCCAGGGTCCCAACCCTGGCAGTGATCTCTAGGTTCAAATGTCTGGGCAATACAAATTATTTTGGTAAAAAAAAATCATCATGGGTGATCTAAGTTTTATTTTGACCAATCGAAATGGTGCTTTCTATTCACCAAACTGATTTTTTTGTTCAGATCCAATTGAAAGCATATATGTCTGCATGAGAGTCTAAAATGCAGACAATTAAGGTGTCATGGCTTCTCTTGAATTCTGCTAGGGTTTGTTCATCTTCATGGTAGCAGATGACTGTCAATGAGCAGCAGTTTCCACAAAATGGCTGCTTATTTCCAAACCACTGTTAAAATAGCGTAAGTCACAGTAGTACACATAGTAACTTGGTTCTGTCCTCCGACTCCTCCGAGTAATTGTGACGCCTGGTTGAACTTTAAGTTTTATATAAGTGATAAATTTATCAGGATAAATTTGATGAAGCATGCATTTATTATCTCTACTATTTCAATAATTTGATAAAACAATAAAATGAGACTATGAGTCTCCACTATTGTTAATAAATGTTTCTGTATCTGTTAATGAGTGATGTGTATTAGGTCAGTTTTCTGTATCTGTTAATGAGTGATGTGTATTGGGTCAGTTTTCTGTATCTCTAATGAGTGATGTGTATTGGGTCAGTTTTCTGTATCTCTAATGAGTGATGTGTATTAGGTCAGTTTTCTGTATCTCTAATGAGTGATGTGTATTGGGTCAGTTTTCTGTATATTTATAATGAGTGATGTGTATTGGGTCAGTTTTCTGTATCTAATGAGTGATGTGTATTAGGTCAGTTTTCTGTATCTCTAATGAGTGATGCGTATTAGGTCAGTTTTCTGTATCACTAATGAGTGATGTGTATTGGGTCAGTTTTCTGTATCTCTAATGAGTGATGTGTATTAGGTCAGTTTTCTGTATCTCTAATGAGTGATGTGTATTAGGTCAGTTTTCTGTATCTCTAATGAGTGATGTGTATTGGGTCAGTTTTCTGTATATTTGTAATGAGTGATGTGTATTAGGTCAGTTTTCTGTATCACTAATGAGTGATGTGTATTGGGTCAGTTTTCTGTATCTCTATTGAGTGATGTGTATTAGGTCAGTTTTCTGTATCACTAATGAGTGATGTGTATTAGGTCAGTTTTCTGTATCTCTAATGAGTGATGTGTATTAGGTCAGTTTTCTGTATCTCTAATGAGTGATGTGTATTAGGGTCAGCTTTCTATATCTCTTATGAGTGATGTGTATTGGGTCAGTTTTCTGTATCTCTAATGAGTGATGTGTATTAGGTCAGTTTTCTGTATCTCTAATGAGTGATGTGTATTAGGTCAGTTTTCTGTATCTTAATTAGCGATGTGTATTAGGTCAGTTTTCTGTATCTCTCTAATGAGTGATGTGTATTGGGTCAGTTTTCTGTATCTCTAATGAGTAATGTGTATTAAGTCAGTTTTCTGTATCTGTTAATGAGTGATGTGTATTAGGTCAGTTTTCTGTATCTCTAATGAGTGATGTGTATTAGGTCAGTTTGAGTGATGTGTATTAGGTCAGTTTTCTGTATCTCTAATGAGTGATGTGTATTAGGTCAGTTTTCTGTATATTTATAATGAGTGATGTGTATTAGGTCAGTTTTCTGTATCTCTAATGAGTGATGTGTATTGGGTCAGCTTTCTGTATCTCTAATGAGTGATGTGTATTAGGTCAGTTTTCTGTATCTCTAATGAGTGATGTGTATTAGGTCAGTTTTCTGTATCACTAATTAGTGATGTGTATTGGGTCAGTTTTCTGTATCACTAATGAGTGATGTGTATTAGGTCAGTTTTCTGTATCTCTAATTAGTGATGTGTATTAGGTCAGTTTTCTGTATCTCTAATGAGTGATGTGTATTGGGTCAGTTTTCTGTATCACTAATGAGTGATGTGTATTCGGTCAGTTTTCTGTATCTCTAATGAGTGATGTGTATCGGGTCAGTTTTCTGTATCTCTTAATGAGTGATGTGTATTGGGTCAGTTTTCTGTATATTTATAATGAGTGATGTGTATTGGGTCAGCTTTCTGGTTCAGATTTCTCTTGATTATTGACATGAGCATTAGGATTGACTCAAATAATTGTCACCATCATAAATTAATAAGTATTCTGTCATTACCCCTATAAACACTGGCCTTTAATTGATCCAACTCGTCACACCCCACTGATCTCATTGTTAGTGCCCATCATATTTATCAATTTTCCAATTGTACTGTATATTACCTGCCCTGATGTCTTCATCACGATTCAGTAGAATAGAATTTTACAAGTAAATGCATTAGAGTGAATTTCCCAATTAGAGTGATGTGTGTTAGTCTTGAATAAAGGATTTTTGACCATTTTTAAACAAACATTAATGTTTGGTCATTGCAATCCAGAGTTAGACTGAGAAATATGACCATATTTGGTTACCACATTCCCCACAACTCCACCTACTTCCTGTTTCAATGAAATATGGCTGCTGCCATGGCCTTACGCTTCAAATAATTTTCTTGTTATAATAAAAGACAGATGAGCGATAGCCTATCTGGAACACTAGTTTTTTCTTTCTTTTTCTTTATGTTTTTAATGATTTAGTTCCTTAGATGAAATATCAGGCCAATCCATACGTCCTAACATCTCATAAAAAGATAAAATACTGAATAAATTTCATCAAAGCTGTGTATGATGTGTATGTACTTCTGCCATCTCAGATTCCTGTCCATGACTATACCTAAACAGAGGCCGGCTCTGACTGAAAAAAAAAGTTAAAAATAGACTGGGCATAAATATTTTGTTTCCATATATAGTAATAAGAACAAAGAACTCAAATTTTTCAAAATGGTGTTATATATGCAAACGTGTAAAATAATGTTGATCCAGATTCCTAAACCAGATCATTTTTAGAAAATGTGTAATCTTCTTACCATAGATATACTTATAATGTCGCACCTTATTTTCACCTGGTCCAGGCTGTTGCTATAGTTACTTAGATAAAGGTATTTGCATGATTGGTTAAAACTATAACTGTGTGTGACTGTTAAATATAGAACAGAGTCCTCATGATTGATCAAAATTTATACATTACTTAAAATTGGTATGTGGCTGCAGTTTCAAGAGAGCAAAAACTATTGCATTATCAGGTAATTTGCTCCATAGATGAACTAGATCTCGAGGCTGCTGATAAACATACAGGTTTAGAGTTAGCACCTATTCCACAAAGAGGTTGCTTATTAGCTAAAAGATTTACAGATAACACCTGTTACAAATAGAGGCTGCTGATTAGCAGAAAGGTTTATAGTTAGCACCTGTTACAAATAGAGTCTGTTAATTAGCAGAAAGGTTTGTAGTTAGCACCTGTTGTAAATAGAGTCTGTTAATTAGCAGAAAGGTTTATAGTTAGCACCTGTAACAAATAGAGTCTGTTAATTAGCTGAAAGGTTTATAATTAGCACCTGTTACAAATAGAGTCTGTTAATTAGCAGAAAGGTTTATAGTTAGCACCTGTAACAAATAGAGTCTGTTAATTAGCTGAAAGGTTTGTAGTTAGCACCTGTTACAAATAGAGTCTGTTAATTAGCTGAAAGGTTTGTAGTTAGCACCTGTTACTAATAGAGTCTGTTAATTAGCTGAAAGGTTTGTAGTTAGCACCTGTTACTAATAGAGTCTGTTAATTAGCTGAAAGGTTTAGAGTTAGCACCTGTTACAAATAGAGTCTGTTAATTAGGAGAAAGGTTTAGAGTTAGCACCTGTTATAATTAGTCTGTTAATTAGCTGAAAGGTTTAGAGTTAGCACCTGTTACAAATAGAGTCTGTTAATTAGCTGAAAGTTTTAGAGTTAGCACCTGTTACAAACAGAGTCTGTTAATTAGCAGAAAGGTTTAGAGTTAGCACCTGTTATAATTAGTCTGTTAATTAGCTGAAAGGTTTAGAGTTAGCACCTGTTATAATTAGTCTGTTAATTAGCAGAAAGGTTTAGAGTTAGCACCTGTTACTAATAGAGTCTGTTAATTAGCTGAAAGGTTTAGAGTTAGCACCTGTTACAAATAGAGTCTGTTAATTAGGAGAAAGGTTTAGAGTTAGCACCTGTTATAATTAGTCTGTTAATTAGCAGAAAGGTTTATAGTTAGCACCTGTTACTAATAGAGTCTGTTAATTAGCAGAAAGGTTTGTAGTTAGCACCTGTTACTAATAGAATCTGTTAATTAGCAGAAAGGTTTAGAGTTAGCACCTGTTACAAATAGAGTCTGTTAATTAGCAGAAAGGTTTATAGTTAGTACCTGTTATATATAGAGTCTGTTGATTATCAGTAAGGTTTATAAATGTAGTTAGCACCTCTTACTAATAGAGGCAGCTTATATATTATTTGCAGAATGGTCCGGATATCCAGCATTTTTTTCTATGATTTATTTGATATCCAGGTAAGGCTGATTGTTATTTGAGAAAATATTTCAGAAGAAATATATATTTATTGTGCAGTAATCTGTAATCAAATGTATTGATCCATTATTGCTTTGCGCAACAATGATATGCCCACAAATTAGCATTTATTACACAAGTATTGATCATATATATTGTCTAGTGTGATTGCTCCCAGAATAAAGAGCTTTCAAGTGATATAACAATTAGAGAAGTTAGAGCAATGGTATCGATGGTGACAACAACACAAAAACAAATTAAGAAACTGTCACTTATAGAACTACTGGGTCAGAACATTAATAAATGTAATATATATATTAGTTATCATTTTAATGTGGGGTCTTGAAGTAGTTGGTGGCTACCTCATTGACCTTGTAATAGCTGGTATCTTTTCCATTGAACTTGTAGTAGTTGTTGACTACCTCATTGAACTTGTAATAGCTGGTATCTTTTCCATTGAACTTGTAGTAGTTGGTGACTACCTCATTGAACTTGTAATAGCTGGTATCTTTTCCATTGAACTTGTAGTAGTTGGTGACTACCTCATTGAACTGATAATAGCTGGTATCTTTTCCATTGAACTTGTAGTAGTTGGTGACTACCTCATAGAACTTGTAATAGCTAGTATCTGTTCCTTTGAACTTGCAGTAGTTGGTGACTACCTCATTGAGCCCTTATATGGGTCGGTGGCTGTCTCACTGAACTTGTAGGTGCTGATGGCTACCTCACTGAACTTTAAGTAAATGGTCACTGAATTTGTAGTAGATGGTGACTACCTCCCTGAATTTGTAGTAGCTGTGGCTACAACACTGAACTTAATTTAATTGTAGTAGTTGTACCTCACTGAATTTGTAGTAGTTTATGGCTACCTCACTGAACTTTTAATAGCTAGTAACATGCTGTTTAGAGAAATCAGTGTAGAATTTCTATCCTGAGGTATACATACTGTGTGGGGTAGGAATAGAAAGTACAGATATGATTAAGATCAGAGGTTGCTTTAATTTAACCAATTTTGTGGACAGAGCTGTTGTGATCCCAGTTACAATGACAGCACAGACAATGATCCATCATATTTTTGAAGTAATCCATCTTTGTGCAGACAGAGATACTAAACAATCACTAATCACACATAGAAATAAAAAGTGAGAACATTAATGTGTAGTTACTTACAGTAAATCCCTCTTAATATACCGCGACATTGCTTAACATGTCACTTAAAAAATCCTTTTACCTTTAATAAGATGATTCTCCTTACAATCTTATATAAAGCTGCTTCTGAAAATGTCAAAGCTGCTTCTGAAAATGTTGTTTTTATGTGATGTTTTTATATTACTTCATTTCTATCTGAATATGACATTATATAATTAGATCCTATCCCCTATGGATGACCGATCTCTCTGTCTCTGTCTTGGGGGTGTAACAAAATAATCTCAACCCGGGGGGGGGGGGGGGGGGGGGGTTGAGATTGTTTCATCATCTGATGATATACACACACAGCTGCTGTAATAAGCCAATTGTTGTTGTATTGCATTAAGATAAATAACGTATTTTTATCCAGCAATATGCCAATGTCTGTTACAGCTAGAACTTGTTTAATCTAGCAATAAGCCTGTATATCATATTAAATAAGCCATTACTGCCACTGTCTGTTACAGTTCGAACTAGGGGCCGCGGTGGCCGAGTGGTTAAGGTGTCCCGACACTTTAATGACCCTGGCTGTTAATAGGACGTTAAACAAAAACAAACAAACAGTTTGAACTTGTATTGATCTGATCACATATTATTATTAATAAACCTGTATCTTGTAATAAGGTATTGCCACTGTCTGTTACAGTTCAAAACTTGTTTAAATCTGACAATAATCTCATATAAATAAGCCATGTGCCACTGTCTTTTACAGTTCAAACTTGTATTAATCTAGCAAAAAGCCTGTATCTCATATTGAATAAGCCAATTGTCACTGTCACACCAGACACTACTGTACTACAGTTGTACACATACATCAGTGTGTCAGTTGGTCCCAGGTGTATATATAGTGTCACACAGCTGTAATATCTTTGGCCTTCATAGCACAACACTTACAGCCTCCGTATGACAAGACCTTGTCTTCTGAGTCTCATCCCAGATTTATGGATCTCTTAATTATAAAGCATGGATGTAATAGTGGTTGAAAGACATGTGTTGTTCTGTAGAATATCACGGGGAGGATTTCTATTTCTGTGATCATGCTTCATCTAGCTGTGTTGAAGGTAATATTGTCTCCATCTAACTAAGCACTGCTGTCTATAACGACTATTTCCTATAGATTCTCATTGTGAAACATCTCATCGATTGATTATAATTAAAAATATTGATCAGTTTCGTATGCAATTCTAATTAGTTAATCATTAAATTTCGTAATTGGCCAATGATTTGAAATGAATTTTATGTAATGTTTTATCAATTTTATTTATAATTTAATTTTTTATTTCTTTAAGGAGAATTAAGTTCTTATAGTCCTGAGGCTACTATTTATAGTCTACCTCTGAAATTCTATTTTATCTATTAAGAATGGTCATTTGTTTACTGCTGAATGGATAATTTAAACCTAAATAAAAAAAATTTAAAGTGAATATGAAAAATATGCGTATATGAGTTGGACCAATAGTTACATTAAAATTGTTAACTATAAACTTCTTCACTTACAATTAAATTTTGTAATACAAAAATGTAGTAAAACCAGTTATGTTTACTTATATCAAGTACTCTTGTTGGTGTTAATTGAAGTTTAATTACTTAGAACAAATTAAAACATCTTTACCAGTTATAAGTTAAGATCCATTAAAAATGTCAAGCAATATCTATGACGCAGATATATTATTATCCATGTATGTTCTATAAAGTGTTGAAAAATATTTTTTGCATGATAAATAGTTTTTTTCTTGTACATGTTTCCATATTTTATTAACTTGCAATATTTAAGCCAATAGCCAGTTGATTTTAGACAAGAAACTGTTTAACTCAAAGTCATCTTTGACATATACTGTGTATGTGTACACCCTAGATATATATTTAATTTGCTGATTATCCCTGCAGGCCAAGCAATAATCCCACCCCTGTGTAATGGAGGTCAGTAGAAATATGCTACTTATATTGTAAATTCACCGGTATAATCAAAAGGCCCTGGGTCATGATATTTGAGATAGTAGCATGCTGGGATGAAGGGCTACCAAGTTTGTTAAAATGATTGACCTTGACATACACTTTCAAGTACAGTGGTCAAATATGTTAAAATATTTAGAAAGCCTTCTTCTCAATAATAAACAAGAGGCCCATATTCATGATATTGGGCCAGGAGCATGCTAGGAGAAGAGTTACCAACAATAAATCTTGTTGACCTCCTACTTTTAAAGGTCAAAGGGTCAATTGTGTTTAAATAATTAAAAAGACTTTTATGTGATGTGAAACAGCAACCTGAAGCGGTAATCGCCAAATTTTGCTATAACAAATTAATTGAGAACTCTCGGGGGGGATCAAAATGTTGCTTATTTCAATGATAAATCCTGAAGAGTTCAGGATAGGACCGGGAATAATTCTTCCCAAAAAACGCTAACAACACACCAGACAATCGTGTCTCCTAATTCCACAAAGTATTTGTTTGTGATGAAGTAATATGATTCACGCTTTTATATATTTCGAGACATTTGTTGAATTTAAATGAATTATATAAAAACAGCTTTAATCATACACTATGACCTGTTTTAACCCTGAGTATTCTTGACTATTTTCTGTGCAAATTATTACACTTGCTTCCTGTTTTTTTGCCAGGGGAGGTAACTCGTATGCACTCTATTTGATGCGACATTGGAAAGTCACCTCAAACTCTTGGGTTGATAAAAATGGCCCACGGCCGTCGAAGACTGATTTTGGTCTCAGATTTTCCAATTGCATACCAATAAATAAAATCTCCAATTGTTTTTACAAAGTAGAATATTTCTGATTGGTTCGTCATTTCTGAGAAATAGGCCACACAAAAATGGCCGTGCTGGTTGAGTTGGTTGAAGTGATTATGAGGTGAAACCTAACGTTAGCTTGTTTCCGTAACAGAGATTCCGAAAGCAATAAAAGTAGTTGCAACTTTTAAATCAGTCGTTGATGAAGTGCTTGCTCAAAGTATATAATATGAACGTGTGATTAAACAAGTCACCTGAACAGATCAGGTAGGTCAATTTATTGGTACCAAATCAAATTTCCGAGACAATTTTCTTCTAGCGAAAGTTGTCAGATCTCTAATCAGGATATAGATCAGTTATTACACGGAGAAAAAAAAAAGCAGTTGAGTACAAATTGAGTACATTCTTAAAAAAAATAAACTGGGAGAGTAATTCACAGGAATCTTATTTGTAGGGAATTGCGATGTGGTTTATCAAGAAACATGATGGACATCACTGATTAATCGATCTAAGAATTAAACTTAATCATAGTTTGCCAATTCAAGTGAGGTTTAAAAACGTGATTCTTCACTGTTCGACCACAACTTTAACGCAACCATAGTCTTTTTAAAGTAAATAAAATTCCTTAAAATGACATAGGATAATCATCAGTAAAACATTCAGGAATGCACTTAAAAATCAATAAAAATGTCTTCTTATTATATTAAATGACATTTTATATTGATATAATATTTGCTTTTCTTCTGTCTTTCAATCCCTCATTCAGTCCAGCACCTATGAGTGGCCTCGACACTTTGATCGTTTTATAACTTAGAGGCCCCGCCTGGGCATGATATTGGGGAGAGGCCCCGCCTGGGCATGATATTGGGGAGAGGCCCCGCCTGGGCATGATATTGGGGTAGTGGTTAGTGGTTTGCTTGTCTAACAGACTAAAAGGTTTGTCAGAATTGAATGACTTACCTTCAAGGTCACAGGGACGGAGCCATGAGATTAATTCTTAATTTAAAAATAGAAAACATCAACTGTCAGTATAAATTGAAGAACTGTTAAAGGCCTTTTGGCCTATTGTTTTATCATAGAAAAATCCGATAGTTTGTGAATTTTAAAAGCATTATCAATAATTTTATTTGTTACAGTGATCAATCTATCCATTTACGTTACCATTAAGGGGAACAGGTGTTTATAAAATGTTTGATTTATGATATGACAGGTCAACATTTATTTATGTATGCAAACTATTAACATCTGTTGAAGCAATGTCACATTGATTATTGTCATTTATCTTAGTGAAACTCTTTCCTTAACTGTAGGAATATCTGGTATTATAACCAGGGGAGTTCTGGTCTAACCAGGGGAGTTCTGGTCTAACCAGGGGAGTTCTGGTCTAACCAGGGAAGTTCTGGTCTAACTAGGGGAGTTCTGGTCTAACCAGGGGAGTTCTGGTCTAACCAGGGAAGTTATAGTCTAACCAGGGGAGTTCTGGTCTAACCAGGGGAGTTCTAGTCTAACCAGGGGAGTTATAGTCTAACCAGGGGAGTTCTGGTCTAACCAGGGGAGTTCTGGTCTAACCAGGGGAGTTATAGTCTAACTAGGGGAGTTCTAGTCTAACCAGGGGAGTTCTGGTCTAACCAGGGGAGTTCTGGTCTAGCTAGGGGAGTTCTGGTCTAACCAGGGGAGTTATAGTCTAACTAGGGGAGTTCTAGTCTAACCAGGGGAGTTATAGTCTAACCAGGGGAGTTCTGGTCTAACCAGGGGAGTTCTGGTCTAACCAGGGGAGTTATAGTCTAACTAGGGGAGTTCTGGTCTAACCAGGGGAGTTCTAGTCTAACCAGGGGAGTTATAGTCTAACTAGGTGAGTTCTGGTCTAACCAGGGGAGTTCTAGTCTAACCATGGGAGTTCTGGTCTAACCAGGGGAGTTCTGGTCTAACTAGGGGAGTTCTGGTCTAACCAGGGGAGTTCTGGTCTAACCAGGGAAGTTCTAGTCTAACTAGGGGAGTTCTAGTCTAACCAGGGGAGTTCTAGTCTAACTAGGGGAGTTCTGGTCTAACCAGGGGAGTTCTAGTCTAACTAGGGGAGTTCTGGTCTAACTAGGGGAGTTATAGTCTAACCATGGGAGTTCTGGTCTAACCATGGGAGTTCTGGTCTAACCAGGGGAGTTCTGGTCTAACCAGGGGAGTTCTGGTCTAACTAGGGGAGTTCTAGTCTAACCATGGGAGTTCTGGTCTAACCATGGGAGTTCTGGTCTAACCAGGGGAGTTCTGGTCTAACTAGGGGAGTTCTGGTCTAACCAGGGGAGTTCTAGTCTAACCATGGGAGTTCTGGTCTAACCATGGGAGTTCTGGTCTAACCAGGGGAGTTCTGGTCTAACCAGGGGAGTTCTGGTCTAACTAGGGGAGTTCTGGTCTAACCAGGGGAGTTCTAGTCTAACCAGGGGAGTTCTGGTCTAACCATGGGAGTTCTGGTCTAACCAAGGGAGTTCTAGTCTAACCAGGGGGAGTTCTGGTCTAACCAGGGGAAAGTTCTAGGTCTAACCAGGAGAGTTCTGGTCTAACAAGTGGACCGGAGTGTCTAGTCTAACCAGGGGAGTTCTAGTCTAACCAGGGGATCCGGAGTTCTAGGTCTAACATGGGAGTTCCGAGGCTAACCTAGGGGAGTATCTTGTCGAACTAGGGGAGTTCTGGTCTAACCTAGGGGTAGTTCTAGTCTAACCAGGGGAGTTCTGGTCTAACCAGGGATCAGGATTTTTTCTAGTCAAACCAGGGGAGTTCTAGTCTAACCAGGGTATCCGTCCGGAGTTCTAGTCTAACGCAGGGGAGTCCCGGCTACCAGGGGAGTCTTGTCTAACCAGGGGAATTCTGGTCACTAACCAGGGGAGTTTCTGGTCTAACAGGGGAGTCTGGTCTAACCAGGGGAGTTCTGGTCTAACCAGGGGATCCGGAGTTCTAGTCTAACCAGGGGAGTTCTAGTCTAACCAGGGGATCCGGAGTTCTAGTCTAACCAGGGGAGTCCCGGGCTAACCAGGGGAGTTCTGGTCTAACCAGGGGAATTCTGGTCTAACCAGGGGAGTTCTGGTCTAACCAGGGGAGTTCTGGTCTAACCAGGGGATCCGGAGTTCTAGTCTAACCAGGGGAGTTCTAGTCTAACCAGGGGATCCGGAGTTCTAGTCTAACCAGGGGAGTCCCGGGCTAACCAGGGGAGTTCTGGTCTAACCAGGGGAATTCTGGTCTAACCAGGGGAGTTCTGGTCTAACCAGGGGAGTTCTGGTCTAACCAGGGAAGTTATAGTCTAACCAGGGGAGTTCTAGTCTAACCAGGGGAGTTCTGGTCTAACCAGGGGAGTTCTAGTCTAACCAGGGGAGTTCTGGTCTAACCAGGGGAGTTATAGTCTAACCAGGGGAGTTCTGGTCTAACCAGGGGAGTTCTGGTTTAACCAGGGGAGTTCTAGTCTAACTAGGGGAGTTCTGGTCTAACCAGGGGAGTTCTGGTCTAACCAGGGGAGTTCTGGTCTAACCAGGGGAGTTCTAGTCTAACTAGGGGAGTTCTGGTCTAACCAGGGGATCCGGAGTTCTAGTCTAGCCAGGGAAGTTCTAGTCTAACCAGGGGAGTTCTGGTCTAACCAGGGGAGTCCCGGTCTAACCATGGGAGTTCTGGTCTAACCATGGGAGTTCTAGTCTAACTAGGGGAGTTCTGGTCTAACTAGGGGAGTTCTGGTCTAACCATGGGAGTTCTGGTCTAACCATGGGAGTTCTGGTCTAACCAGGGGAGTCCCGGTCTAACCATGGGAGTTCTGGTCTAACCAGGAAAGTTATAGTCTAACCAGGGGAGTTCTGGTCTAACCAGGGGAGTTCTAGTCTAACCAGGGGAGTTCTGGTCTAACCAGGGGAGTTATAGTCTAACTAGGGGAGTTCTAGTCTAACCAGGGGAGTTCTGGTCTAACCAGGGGAGTTCTGGTCTAACCATGGGAGTTATAGTCTAACTAGGGGAGTTCTAGTCTAACCAGGGGAGTTCTGGTCTAACCAGGGGAGTTCTGGTCTAACCAGGGGAGTTAGAGTCTAACTAGGGGAGTTCTAGTCTAACCAGGGGAGTTCTGGTCTAACCATGGGAGTTATAGTCTAACTAGGGGAGTTCTAGTCTAACCAGGGGAGTTCTGGTCTAACCAGGGGAGTTCTGGTCTAACCAGGGGAGTTAGAGTCTAACTAGGGGAGTTCTAGTCTAACCAGGGGAGTTCTGGTCTAACCATGGGAGTTATAGTCTAACTAGGGGAGTTCTAGTCTAACCATGGGAGTTCTGGTCTAACCAGGGGAGTTCTAGTCTAACCATGGGAGTTCTGGTCTAACCAGGGGAGTTCTAGTCTAACTAGGGGAGTCCCGGTCTAACCATGGGAGTTCTGGTCTAACCAGGAAAGTTATAGTCTAACCAGGGGAGTTCTGGTCTAACCAGGGGAGTTATGGTCTAACCAGGGGAGTTATGGTCTAACCAGGGGAGTCCCGGTCTAACCATGGGAGTTCTAGTCTAACCAGGGGAGTTCTGGTCTAACTAGGGGAGTTCTGGTCTAACCAGGGGAGTTTTAGTCTAACCAGGGGAGTTCTGGTCTAACCATGGGAGTTCTGGTCTAACCATGGGAGTTCTGGTCTAACCAGGGGAGTTCTGGTCTAACCAGGGGAGTTCTGGTCTAACCAGGGGAGTTCTGGTCTAACCAGGGGAGTCCCGGTCTAACCATGGGAGTTCTGGTCTAACCAGTGGAGTTTTAGTCTAACCAGGAGTTCTGGCATAACAGTGGGGTAGTGCTCTGGGAAAATCTTACTAATAATATAAACTGATAAAGTGTTGATCAGTTGTAAGTATAAGTATATAGCTAGGTCTGATAACAGATATCACTCATTCTACAGCTCCTTAACACAGGATAAATACGGTAGGTAACAGATATCACTCATTCTACAACTCCTTAATACAGGATAAATATGGTAGGTAACAGATATCACTCATTCTACAGCTCCTTAATACAGGATAAATACGGTAGATAACAGATATCACTCATTCTACAGCTCCTTAATACAGGATAAATACGGTAGGTAACATGTATCACTCATTCTACAGCTCCTTAATACAGGATAAATACGGTAGGTAACAGGTATCACTCATTCTACAGCTCCTTAATACAGGATACATATGGTAGGTAACAGATATCACTCATTCTACAACTCCTTAATACAGGATAAATACGGTAGGTAACAGATATCACTCATTCTACAGCTCCTTAATACAGGATAAATACGGTAGGTAACAGGTATCACTCATTCTACAGCTCCTTAATACAGGATACATATGGTAGGTAACAGATATCACTCATTCTACAGCTCCTTAATACAGGATAAATATGGTAGGTAACAGATATCACTCATTCTACAACTCCTTATACAGGATAAATACGGTAGGTAACAGATATCACTCATTCTACAACTCCTTAATACAGGATACATATGGTAGGTAACAGATATCACTCATTCTACAGCTCCTTAATACAGGATAAATATGGTAGGTAACAGATATCACTCATTCTACAACTCCTTATACAGGATAAATACGGTAGATAACAGATATCACTCATTCTACAGCTCCTTAATACAGGATAAATACGGTAGGTAACAGATATCACTCATTCTACAGCTCCTTAATACAGGATAAATACGGTAGGTAACAGATATCACTCATTCTACAGCTCCTTAATACAGGATAAATATGGTAGATAACAGATATCACTCATTTTACAGCTCCTTAATACAGGATAAATATGGTAGGTAACAGATATCACTCATTCTACAGCTCCTTAATACAGGATAAATACGGTAGGTAACAGATATCACTCATTCTACAGCTCCTTAATACAGGATAAATATGGTAGATAACAGATATCACTCATTTTACAGCTCCTTAATACAGGATAAATATGGTAGGTAACAGATATCACTCATTCTACAGCTCCTTAATACAGGATAAATACGGTAGGTAACAGATATCACTCATTCTACAGCTCCTTATACAGGATAAATACGGTAGATAACAGATATCACTCATTCTACAACTCCTTAATACAGGATAAATACGGTAGGTAACAGATATCACTCATTCTACAGCTCCTTAATACAGGATAAATATGGTAGATAACAGATATCACTCATTCTACAGCTCCTTATACAGGATAAATACGGTAGGTAACAGATATCACTCATTCTACAACTCCTTAATACAGGATAAATATGGTAGGTAACAGATATCACTCATTCTACAACTCCTTAATACAGGATAAATACGGTATATAACAGATATCACTCATTCTACAGCTCCTTAATACAGGATAAATACGGTAGGTAACAGATATCACTCATTCTACAACTCCTTATACAGGATAAATACGGTAGGTAACAGATATCACTCATTCTACAGCTCCTTAATACAGGATAAATATGGTAGATAACAGATATCACTCATTCTACAACTCCTTAATACAGGATAAATATGGTAGGTAACAGATATCACTCATTCTACAGCTCCTTAATACAGGATAAATACGGTAGGTAACAGATATCACTCATTCTACAGCTCCTTAATACAGGATAAATACGGTAGGTAACAGATATCACTCATTCTACAGCTCCTTAATACAGGATAAATATGGTAGGTAACAGATATCACTCATTCTACAGCTCCTTATACAGGATAAATATGGTAGGTAACATATATCACTCATTCTACAGCTCCTCAATACAGGATAAATATGGTAGGTAACAGATATCACTCATTCTACAGCTCCTTAATACAGGATAAATACGGTAGGTAACAGATATCACTCATTCTACAGCTCCTTAATACAGGATAAATACGGTAGGTAACATATATCACTCATTCTACAGCTCCTCAATACAGGATAAATATGGTAGATAACATATATCACTCATTCTACAGCTCCTTAATACAGGATAAATACGGTAGGTAACAGATATCACTCATTCTACAGCTCCTTAATACAGGGTAAATACGGTAGGTAACAGATATCACTCATTCTACAGCTCCTTAATACAGGATAAATATGGTAGGTAACAGATATCACTCATTCTACAGCTCCTTAATACAGGATAAATATGGTAGGTAACAGATATCACTCATTCTACAGCTCCTTAATACAGGATAAATACGGTAGATAACAGATATCACTCATTCTACAACTCCTTAATACAGGATAAATACGGTAGGTAACAGATATCACTCATTCTACAGCTCCTTAATACAGGATAAATATGGTAGGTAACAGGTATCACTCATTCTACAGCTCCTTAATACAGGATAAATACGGTAGATAACAGATATCACTCATTCTACAACTCCTTAATACAGGATAAATATGGTAGGTAACAGATATCACTCATTCTACAGCTCCTTATACAGGATAAATACGGTAGATAACAGATATCACTCATTCTACAGCTCCTTAATACAGGATAAATACGGTAGGTAACAGATATCACTCATTCTACAGCTCCTTAATACAGGATAAATATGGTAGATAACAGATATCACTCATTCTACAGCTCCTTATACAGGATAAATATGGTAGGTAACAGGTATCACTCATTCTACAGCTCCTTATACAGGATAAATACGGTAGATAACAGATATCACTCATTCTACAGCTCCTTAATACAGGATAAATACGGTATATAACAGATATCACTCATTCTACAGCTCCTTAATACAGGATAAATATGGTAGGTAACAGATATCACTCATTCTACAGCTCCTTAATACAGGATAAATACGGTAGGTAACAGATATCACTCATTCTACAACTCCTTAATACAGGATAAATATGGTAGGTAACAGATATCACTCATTCTACAGCTCCTTATACAGGATAAATACGGTAGGTAACATATATCACTCATTCTACAGCTCCTTAATACAGGATAAATATGGTAGGTAACAGATATCACTCATTCTACAGCTCCTTAATACAGGATAAATACGGTAGGTAACAGATATCACTCATTCTACAGCTCCTTAATACAGGATAAATATGGTAGGTAACAGATATCACTCATTCTACAGCTCCTTAATACAGGATAAATACGGTAGGTAACAGATATCACTCATTCTACAGCTCCTTAATACAGGATAAATACGGTAGATAACAGATATCACTCATTCTACAACACCTTAATACAGGATAAATATGGTAGGTAACAGATATCACTCATTCTACAGCTCCTTAATACAGGATAAATACGGTAGGTAACAGATATCACTCATTCTACAACACCTTAATACAGGATAAATATGGTAGGTAACAGATATCACTCATTCTACAGCTCCTTAATACAGGATAAATACGGTAGGTAACAGATATCACTCATTCTACAGCTCCTTAATACAGGATAAATACGGTAGATAACAGATATCACTCATTCTACAACTCCTTAATACAGGATACATATGGTAGGTAACAGATATCACTCATTCTACAACTCCTTAATACAGGATAAATATGGTGGATAACAGATATCACTCATTCTACAGCTCCTTATACAGGATAAATATGGTAGGTAACAGATATCACTCATTCTACAGCTCCTTAATACAGGATAAATATGGTAGGTAACAGATATCACTCATTCTACAGCTCCTTATACAGGATAAATATGGTAGATAACAGATATCACTCATTCTACAGCTCCTTAATACAGGATAAATATGGTAGATAACAGATATCACTCATTCTACAGCTCCTTAATACAGGATAAATATGGTAGGTAACAGATATCACTCATTCTACAGCTCCTTAATACAGGATAAATACGGTAGGTAACAGATATCACTCATTCTACAGCTCCTTAATACAGGATAAATATGGTAGGTAACAGATATCACTCATTCTACAGCTCCTTAATACAGGATAAATACGGTAGGTAACATATATCACTCATTCTACAACTCCTTAATACAGGATAAATACGGTAGATAACAGATATCACTCATTCTACAGCTCCTTAATACAGGATAAATACGGTAGGTAACATATATCACTCATTCTACAACTCCTTAATACAGGATAAATACGGTAGGTAACAGATATCACTCATTCTACAGCTCCTTAATACAGGATAAATACGGTAGGTAACAGATATCACTCATTCTACAGCTCCTTAATACAGGATAAATACGGTAGGTAACAGATATCACTCATTCTACAGCTCCTTAATACAGGATAAATACGGTAGGTAACAGATATCACTCATTCTACAGCTCCTTAATACAGGATAAATACGGTATATAACAGATATCACTCATTCTACAGCTCCTTATACAGGATAAATACGGTAGGTAACAGATATCACTCATTCTACAACTCCTTAATACAGGATAAATACGGTAGGTAACATATATCACTCATTCTACAACTCCTTAATACAGGATAAATACGGTAGATAACAGATATCACTCATTCTACAGCTCCTTAATACAGGATAAATACGGTAGGTAACATGTATCACTCATTCTACAGCTCCTTATACAGGATAAATACGGTAGGTAACATATATCACTCATTCTACAGCTCCTTAATACAGGATAAATACGGTAGGTAACAGATATCACTCATTCTACAGCTCCTTAATACAGGATAAATACGGTAGATAACAGATATCACTCATTCTACAGCTCCTTAATACAGGATAAATACGGTAGGTAACATATATCACTCATTCTACAGCTCCTTAATACAGGATAAATACGGTAGGTAACAGATATCACTCATTCTACAGCTCCTTAATACAGGATAAATACGGTAGATAACAGATATCACTCATTCTACAGCTCCTTAATACAGGATAAATACGGTAGGTAACAGATATCACTCATTCTACAGCTCCTTAATACAGGATAAATACGGTAGGTAACAGATATCACTCATTCTACAGCTCCTTATACAGGATAAATACGGTAGGTAACAGGTATCACTCATTCTACAGCTCCTTATACAGGATAAATACGGTAGGTAACAGATATCACTCATTCTACAGCTCCTTAATACAGGATAAATACGGTAGGTAACAGATATCACTCATTCTACAGCTCCTTATACAGGATAAATACGGTAGGTAACAGATATCACTCATTCTACAGCTCCTTAATACAGGATAAATATGGTAGGTAACAGATATCACTCATTCTACAGCTCCTTAATACAGGATAAATACGGTAGGTAACAGATATCACTCATTCTACAGCTCCTTAATACAGGATAAATATGGTATATAACAGATATCACTCATTCTACAACTCCTTAATACAGGATAAATATGGTAGGTAACAGATATCACTCATTCTACAACTCCTTAATACAGGATAAATATGGTAGATAACAGATATCACTCATTCTACAGCTCCTTAATACAGGATAAATACGGTAGATAACAGATATCACTCATTCTACAGCTCCTTAATACAGGATAAATATGGTAGGTAACAGATATCACTCATTCTACAGCTCCTTAATACAGGATAAATATGGTAGGTAACAGATATCACTCATTCTACAACTCCTTAATACAGGATAAATATGGTAGGTAACAGATATCACTCATTCTACAACTCCTTAATACAGGATAAATATGGTAGATAACAGATATCACTCATTCTACAGCTCCTTAATACAGGATAAATACGGTAGATAACAGATATCACTCATTCTACAGCTCCTTAATACAGGATAAATATGGTAGGTAACAGATATCACTCATTCTACAGCTCCTTAATACAGGATAAATACGGTAGGTAACATACAGATATCACTCATTTTACAGCTCCTTATACAGGATAAATATGGTATATAACAGATATCACTCATTCTACAACTCCTTAATACAGGATAAATATGGTAGGTAACAGATATCACTCATTCTACAGCTCCTTAATACAGGATAAATACGGTAGGTAACATACAGATATCACTCATTTTACAGCTCCTTATACAGGATAAATATGGTATATAACAGATATCACTCATTTTACAGCTCTTAATACAGGATAAATATGGTAGGTAACAGATAATTTATATTATAGGTATTATCTACAGTACACTATGATATCTTCACCAACTTAATTAGTTAATGACAACTGTCATGTTTGGAATATACAATGAATAATAGGATTTCAGAATAAGGATTTTTTATCTCATTTTTCTCTGGCAAGAATCTGGTATAATGTCAACAAAACTCCTGGACTATAGTGAACACTGGATGATTAATTATGACAGCCCAATTTGAAAAAAATATTCTGTTTTCTCTCACAAAAGAATAACATGGGTGCAGGTATGATCTTCCTGTGTGACCCTATTTAAGGCGTCTCCACAAAATCCTGTTAATTCATCTCAATTTTTCCTGTTACAAGAAACATGTATGGTAATTTATTATGTTTTTTATGCTGACTAAAATGTCTACATTAATCTAAATAGTTTTTGTCAGTTTATATTATATATGTAGATTCTATTTTAAAACGCCCATTAATCCTTCAGATGTATTTTCCAATAAATTTCGACAGTCATCATTTATCACAACCGTAATACTACCACATTTTCAGTTTTTACTTCTAAGTGTTTTCTGTATGTCTACTGTATAATGAGGAAGAGGCTTGTCCATGCATAAAAGAGAATTTAAGATGTCTATAAAGATTGAGTAATTTTATTTGAAATCCTTTGTTTTTCAAAATGCTTAAATTGATGGCATCTAATAAACATTACATTCTTTAAAAGATAACAAATTACTGGCATAGTAGATTTTCTTTTAAAAGTAGTGTGCAATAAAATATGTTAAGTAATTGGACAAAGGTTATCATATAACATAACAAAGACTGGCTGTTTGCAGGGGGGGAGGGATTTAAGTCCAGTAAATTCTATCTAAAGACATTTTCAGAGCCTACCGACAGTTCTAATCTGATTTTAGCTTCTCTGTAGAAAATTGGAGTCTAGCAGCTTTTTCTCCTACCCAGGATTAGTCTAGGTCCTTCAATGTAATCCCTCTACTTGTCACCATGGAGGTAGCTCTTCAATGTCCCTTCAATGTACGGTAATCCCTCTACTGGTCACCGCATGGAGGTAGCTCTTCAATGTCCCTTCAATGTAATCCCTCTACTGGTCACCATGGAGGTAGCTCTTCAATGTCCCTTCAACGTAATCCCTCTACTTGTCACCATGGAGGTAGCTCTTCAATGTCGTGTTTGAATTATTAGTCCAGATTATTTATTTGTTTGGAAGAAATTACCCCCTGATGTGCCAAAATTTAGATCTTGATTTGTTATAATACTGTACCCTGTTTGTGGGGATGGTGTCATACATCTTGTTTAATAAAAGCACTGCCTTATTTTTATGGGGATCGGATGGTACTACATTTTGTAGATATAAAGATATTGTTTTATTAAAAACACTGCCCTTTTTATGGGGATGGTGCCAAATATAAAGATATTGTTTAATAAAAGTGCTAGCACTGCCCTTACCGTCAGTTATACTAGAGCCTGTGTCAGCTATACTAGTCTGTGTCAGCTATACTAGAGTCTGTATCAGCTATACTAGAGTCTGTGTCAACTATACTAGAGTCTGTGTCAGCTATACTAGAGCCTGTGTCAGCTATACTAGTCTGTGTCAGCTATACTAGAGTCTGTATCAGCTATACTAGAGTCTGTGTCAGCTATACTAGAGTCTGTGTCAGCTATACTAGAGTCTGTGTCAGATATACTAGAGTCAGTGTCAGTTATACTAGAGTCTGTGTCAGATATACTAGAGCCTGTGTCAGCTGTACTAGAGCCTGTGTCAGCTATACTAGAGTCTGTGTCAGCTATACTAGAGCCTGTGTCAGCTATACTAGAGTCTGTATGATCAGCTATACTAGAGCCTGTGTCAGCTATACTAGAGTCTGTGTCAGCTATACTAGAGTCTGTGTCAGCTATACTAGAGTCTGTGTCAGCTATACTAGAGTCTGTGTCAGCTATACTAGAGTCTGTGTCAGCTATACTAGAGTCTGTGTCAGCTATACTAGAGTCTGTGTCAGCTATACTAGAGTCTGTGTCAGCTATACTAGAGTCTGTGTCAGCTATACTAGAGTCTGTGTCAGCTATACTAGAGTCTGTGTCAGCTATACTAGAGTCTGTGTCAGCTATACTAGAGTCTGTGTCAGCTATACTAGAGTCTGTGTCAGCTATACTAGAGTCTGTGTCAGCTATACTAGAGTCTGTGTCAGCTATACTAGAGTCTGTGTCAGCTATACTAGAGTCTGTGTCAGCTGTACTAGAGTCTATCAGCTATACTAGAGTCTGTGTCAGCTATACTAGAGTCTGTGTCAGCTATACTAGAGTCTGTGTTATACTAGAGTCTGTGTCAGCTACTAGAGTCTGTGTCAGCTATACTAGAGTCTGTGTCAGCTATACTAGAGTCTGTGTCAGCTATACTAGAGCCTGTGTCAGCTATACTAGTCTGTGTCAGCTATACTAGAGTCTGTGTCAGCTATACTAGAGTCTGTGTCAGCTATACTAGAGTCTGTGTCAGCTATACTAGAGTCTGTGTCAGCTATACTAGAGTCTGTGTCAGCTATACTAGAGTCTGTGTCAGCTATACTAGAGTCTGTGTCAGCTATACTAGAGTCTGTGTCAGCTATACTAGAGTCTGTGTCAGCTATACTAGAGTCTGTGTCAGCTATACTAGTCTGTGTCAGCTATACTAGAGTCTGTGTCAGCTATACTAGAGTCTGTGTCAGCTATACTAGAGTCTGTGTCAGCTATACTAGAGTCTGTGTCAGCTATACTAGAGTCTGTGTCAGCTATACTAGAGTCTGTGTCAGCTATACTAGAGTCTGTGTCAGCTATACTAGAGTCTGTGTCAGCTATACTAGAGTCTGTGTCAGCTATACTAGAGTCTGTGTCAGCTATACTAGAGTCTGTGTCAGCTATACTAGAGCCTGTGTCAGCTATACTAGAGTCTGTGTCAGCTATACTAGAGTCTGTGTCAGCTATACTAGAGTCTGTGTCAGCTATACTAGAGTCTGTGTCAGCTATACTAGAGTATGTGTCAGCTATACTAGAGCCTGTGTCAGCTATACTAGAGTCTGTGTCAGCTATACTAGAGTCTGTGTCAGCTATACTAGAGTCTGTGTCAGCTATACTAGAGTCTGTGTCAGCTATACTAGAGTCTGTGTCAGCTATACTAGAGTCTGTGTCAGCTATACTAGAGTCTGTGTCAGCTATACTAGAGTCCTGTGTCAGCTATACTAGAGTCTGTGTCAGCTATACTAGAGTCTGTGTCAGCTATACTAGAGTCTGTGTCAGCTATACTAGAGTCTGTGTCAGCTATACTAGAGTCTGTGTCAGCTATACTAGAGTCTGTGTCAGCTATACTAGAGTCTGTGTCAGCTATACTAGAGTCTGTGTCAGCTATACTAGAGTCTGTGTCAGCTATACTAGAGTCTGTGTCAGCTATACTAGAGTCTGTGTCAGCTATACTAGAGTCTGTGTCAGCTATACTAGAGTCTGTGTCAGCTATACTAGAGTCTGTGTCAGCTATACTAGAGCCTGTGTCAGCTATACTAGAGTCTGTGTCAGCTATACTAGAGCTGTGTCAGCTATACTAGAGTCTGTGTCAGCTATACTAGAGTCTGTGTCAGCTATACTAGAGTCTGTGTCAGCTATACTAGAGTCTGTCAGCTATACTAGAGTGTGTGTCAGCTATACTAGAGTGTGTGTCAGCTATACTAGAGTCTGTGTCAGCTATACTAGAGTCTGTGTCAGCTATACTAGAGTCTGTGTCAGCTATACTAGAGTCTGTGTCAGCTATACTAGAGTCTGTGTCAGCTATACTAGAGTGTGTCAGCTATACTAGAGTCAGTGTCAGCTATACTAGAGTCATGTGTCAGCTATACTAGAGTCTGTGTCAGCTATACTAGAGCCTGTGTCAGCTATACTAGAGTGTGTCAGCTATACTAGAGCCTGTGTCAGCTATACTAGAGTGTGTCAGCTATACTAGAGTCTGTGTCAGCTATACTAGAGTGTGTCAGCTATACTAGAGCCTGTGTCAGCTATACTAGAGTCTGTGTCAGCTATACTAGAGTCTGTGTCAGCTATACTAGAGTCTGTGTCAGCTATACTAGAGCCTGTGTCAGCTATACTAGAGTGTGTCAGCTATACTAGAGTCTGTGTCAGCTATACTAGAGTGTGTCAGCTATACTAGAGTCTGTGTCAGCTATACTAGAGTCTGTGTCAGCTATACTAGAGTCTGTGTCAGCTATACTAGAGTCTGTGTCAGCTATACTAGAGTCTGTGTCAGCTATACTAGTCTGTGTCAGTTATACTAGAGCCTGTGTCAGCTATACTAGAGTGTGTCAGCTATACTAGAGTCTGTGTCAGCTATACTAGAGTCTGTGTCAGCTATACTAGAGCCTGTGTCAGCTATACTAGAGTGTGTCAGCTATACTAGAGTCTGTGTCAGCTATACTAGAGTCTGTGTCAGCTATACTAGAGTCTGTGTCAGCTATACTAGAGTCTGTCAGCTATACTAGAGTGTGTGTCAGCTATGCTAGAGTGTGTGTCAGCTATACTAGTCTGTGTCAGCTATACTAGAGTGTGTCAGCTATACTAGAGTCTGTGTCAGCTATACTAGAGTCTGTGTCAGCTATACTAGAGTCTGTGTCAGCTATACTAGAGTGTGTCAGCTATACTAGAGTCAGTGTCAGTTGTACTAGAGTCAGTGTCAGCTATACTAGAGTCTGTGTCAGCTATACTAGAGCCTGTGTCAGCTATACTAGAGTGTGTCAGCTATACTAGAGCCTGTGTCAGCTATACTAGAGTGTGTCAGCTATATTAGAGTCTGTGTCAGCTATACTAGAGTCTGTGTCAGCTATACTAGAGCCTGTGTCAGCTATACTAGAGTCTGTGTCAGCTATACTAGAGTCTGTGTCAGCTATACTAGAGTCTGTGTCAGCTATACTAGAGCCTGTGTCAGCTATACTAGAGTGTGTCAGCTATACTAGAGCCTGTGTCAGCTATACTAGAGTGTGTCAGCTATACTAGAGTCTGTGTCAGCTATACAAGAGTCTGTGTCAGCTATACTAGAGCCTGTGTCAGCTATACTAGAGTCTGTGTCAGCTATACTAGAGTCTGTGTCAGCTATACTAGAGTCTGTGTCAGCTATACTAGAGTCTGTGTCAGCTATACTAGAGCCTGTGTCAGCTATACTAGAGTGTGTCAGCTATACTAGAGCCTGTGTCAGCTATACTAGAGTGTGTCAGCTATACTAGAGTCTGTGTCAGCTATACTAGAGTCTGTGTCAGCTATACTAGAGCCTGTGTCAGCTATACTAGAGTCTGTGTCAGCTATACTAGAGTCTGTGTCAGCTATACTAGAGTCTGTGTCAGCTATACTAGAGCCTGTGTCAGCTATACTAGTCTGTGTCAGTTATACTAGAGTCTGTATCAGCTATACTAGAGTCTGTGTCAGCTATACTAGAGTGTGTCAGCTATACTAGAGTCTGTGTCAGCTATACTAGAGTCTGTCAGCTATACTAGAGTCTGTGTCAGCTATACTAGAGTCTGTGTCAGCTGTACTAGAGTCTGTGTCAGCTATACTAGAGTCTGTGTCAGCTATACTAGAGCCTGTGTCAGCTATACTAGAGCCTGTGTCAGCTATACTAGAGTCTGTATCAGCTATACTAGAGCCTGTATCAGCTATACTAGAGTCTGTGTCAACTATACTAGAGTCTGTATCAGCTGTACTAGAGTCTGTCAGCTGTACTAGAGTCTGTATGATCAGCTGTACTAGAGTCTGTATCAGCTATACTAGATATCTCTTTCAATATTCTACATCAGCTATATTGGAGCCATTGCCATCATCTACAATATCTTAATTGTACAATGTTCCTGTGTAAGCTATTTGACCTAATGTACCAAATCAATCTATAGATCCTGTAGTTTATTACCATATGTCACAAAGGACTTTGATCCCCAATCAGGTCATTACTACGTAAATATACGTGTACATACCTGATAATTATTACCTGGCATGATTGACATTGTCTTCATTTCCAATCACATCCACCACTACCAAATAGTTTGTTACATAAATGATAATATGTTGTATTTTATATATCATTGCCTCATATATGAAGTGGAAAAACATGACAACAATCTATATCAATGTCAAACAATACCTGTATACCTGTTGATAAGCTAACTCATATCAGGTATAATTCAGTACAGCAATGCTAGCAGGTGCTATGATTTTGTAATAAAACATTATAAGCCCACCATGGCCATCAGTGCTTTGTGTCAAAGTTTGTGTTAATTTGCCCAAACTATCGAGTTAATTACAGGATATACGTACAGATGATGGTATTGAGGACAGTGATAATTATTGTTTCCATGATGTCACAGAAGTGTTGTGATAGGGGAATCTTGTCTCAAAACTATGCTTTTAGCTCACCTGGCCTAAACATTTCCTTTAAATCGCTACTAATCATAAAGTACTGAATAGATTTTAACCAAATTGAGAGAAGCATGCTTAGGGGAAGGCCTTCATCTCGATCCTTGTGTAAGAGATTGGCTGGCAACAGCATTCGGCAAACCTCATTCTAACTTTTTACACTTGGGTTGAAATATATGCCCATGGAACAGACCCATCCGACGGTAACTTTCTTACAAGTATAATTTTGTGGATGTGATTTGGAAGGTATAACTTAAAATGTGTTTGTATTTTCAGAATGGGGTAGACAAGATGTCCATCTTTAAGGAATAAAATGACCTTGTACTGATCATGAGGCCATAAACAGTCAAGCTACGGTAACCACCATGGATAAAATGCCACGCAGTAGTAACAAGGTTCTACCGCAAAACATGAGCATTCCTGCTACAAATATCAAAGAAAACGGCAATGTTTTTATGGTTGGAAACAAAAATGGTGATATCAAAATTAGCTCCCCTGGCAGCTCGAGACCAGGAACAGCCAACTCGAGCACACGGAAATCAGCCTGGGACAGAGCTCGCGAGAAGTACAAGGAACAACAGCAGCAGGTGAAACAGTCATCAAGGATTGACCCAATCGTCGGGGACGACAACGTGACTAACAAGCAGTACCTCGATGTTAAAGCTATCATAAGTGTGTTTAAATCAAAAAGGTTCAAGGACATCCAACTGGAGTGGCTTTTTCAGAAATACTTCTTCAAGCTGAATCAGACGAACCTCTCAATTCTGATGGCACTTTTCTGTGTGACCTGTGTTCTGTCTATCATTTCTTACTACACAGGTGGCGCCACATTACCAGCAAGGGGAGTTAACCTTGGGATAGCCCTTGTGACGTTTGTAGTGCTGGAGGTTGTGTGTAACCGTGGTACATTTTTTCAGCAGCAGATGGTTGTGATTTGCTATATAAACTTGGTGCTGCTCTGCGAATTTGTCGTTCTCATGTGCCTAGACACGGACCCGTCTTCTGCAACTGACTCCGCTTGGAGCACGATCATCTTTATATATATGCTTTACACCCTTCTTCCAATCAGAATGAGGCTGGCTGTCATTAGTGGAGTTGGAATGTCTGTTCTTCAGATTGTCTGCTCAATTGCAAAAAATCACTCCGATGTCTTTCTCTGGAAACAGGTAAGAAAACATTTCATGAAGAAATACTTCTTAAGGATATCATAACCAAATGTGATTTACTAAGATAAGAAGTTAGAATAATTGTAAAATCCAGGCATTTAATCTCTCAGCCATCACCATTATATCAGTGAGATGCATATTGATATCTTTGGTAAATTGTAACCTGTGCAGGAGCACGGAAAGAATATGACTGCTGACTCACTGCATGTGGTAAGATCTAGAGGTTACTTAAAATTTTGTGGATTCTGTGGATTAGGGGTTGGTTGTCTCCTTTAATTTGTCTTCTGTTGAGGAGACATTGGAGAGCCCAGGAGTAAGGTCTGCTGTATCTCACTGCATGACCTGCAAATAAAAGTTGGGCAACTGAAGAACTGGGGAGTTTCTTCCTTGTTTTCTATAAAGAGGACATTGGAGAGTCCAAAATACATCTTCTGCTACAATTTAGGATCTTAAATCTTTCCTTTCATTTAATTTCCTCACTATTCCTGACATTCTGTGCTTTGTTTTCTTACTCTTTGTGTCTCCTTGACCTTGACACCCATCCTCATTGACCCAGACTGTTGGTCTACTTGACACATGTCTTCATATGACCGTGGCTGTTTGTGTCCTTGACACCCATATCCTCATATCCCCCTGGCTGTTGGTGTCCTTGACACTTGTCCTCATTGACCCAGACTGTTGGTGTCCTTGACACTTGTCCTCATATGACCCAGCTAGTTGTTGGTGTCCTTGACACCCATATCCTCATATGACCCTGGCTGTTGGTGTCCTTGACACTTGTCCTCATATGACCCAGCTGGTTGTTGGTGTCCTTGACACCCATCCTCATATGGCCCTGGCTGTTTGTGTCCTTGACACCTGTCCTCATATGACCTTGGCTGTTTCAGGTGTCCTTTAATCTGTCCTCATATGACCCATGCTGTTGGTGTCAATGAATATGTCTTCATATGACCCTGGGTGTTTGTGTCCTTGACACCCGCCCTCATAAGACCCTGACTATTTGTGTCCTTGACACCCGCCCTCATAAGACCCTGACTATTTGTGTCCTTGATGCCTGTCCTCATATGACCCTGGCTGTTGGTGTCCTTGACACCTGTCCTCATATGACCTTGGCTGTTGGTGTCCTTGACACCTGTTCTCATATGACCCTGGCTGTTGGTGTCCTTGACACTTGTCCTCATATGACCCTGGCTGTTGGTGTCCTTGACACCTGTTCTCATATGACCCTGGCTGTTGGTGTCCTTGAATCTGTCCTCATATGACCCTGGCTGTTGGTGTCCTTGACACCTGTTCTCATATGACTTTGGCTATTGTGAGGATGTCAAAGCTCTAAAAACAAACAAAATTGATAATTTTTTCTACAGAAGACATGATTTTGTGACTGTTTAATTTACCAGAAAGCAAAGACTGTTAAATTGGACCAAAACTTTGTTTATATTAATTATACAGTGTAAATGCAAAACCAAGTAGTGTACATGATAATCGTCAATCAAAGATACTAAAAACAAAACAAATTTGTTTTACATAGGGCACTATTTAAGTCATAAACTACAGCTGTCTCACAAAATCAACTATCTTGACTTTCCATAAGTGTTCTCCACCCCATATCCACAAATATTACTTTATGTTCAATATTCTATAAAGAGATTTAGAAGGTGTAAGCTTACATCAATCCATCTTCCTAAGATTATAAGAATTCTAGAGTCAGTTATTAATAAACAAATTGATTTTCTCTACAATAACATAACCCAAATTTCTGATTACATGGATATTCTGCAATCAAAATTTTAATAAAAAAATCATTCTGGTTTCAAAAAGAAAATCAGATATCAGAATCAATAAGCATGTTGGTCATGTATAAAGCTGTGTGTATTTGTCCTGCGATGGATTGAGTGTATCTATAGCTATACAGCAGATCAATCGACCCTCAGCCACCGAATCAATACTCACACAGATTTTGATCTACTCTCATGAGCCATAACTAATCTTTTAATCCCTCTTTTATTGTTGCCTTTGTTAAATTTTTACTGGAAAACTAATGATGTCATGAGAAATAGGTACATTTACTGGGTTGGTTCGAGGTTTAGTCTGACTACAAAATAACAGAAAGATCCCAGATGTATCGTTAGCATCCGTCATCATACAATATTAATCTCATAGACTCATATATAGAAAATTAGAGGAAGATCTCTAATATAAAACAAGAAATAGTGGTAACAACTTTTAACCGTCAATATGGGAACATACAAGCTGTAAATAAAATAATGCATGATGAAGGAAATTTTAGCTCAACTAGCTTCGATAATTGTCATATTATAATCATTACCAGTACATGTACATGTCGTCAACTAGCATCGATCATCATCATATCATCATTACCAGTACATGTCGTCGTCATCATTTTCGTTTTCGTTTTCGTCTTCGTCGTCATCATCAGTACACATCATCATCGTCGTCGTCATCATTGTCATCATCATTTAAATTTTGATATCAATTACAAAAACAGGTTATTCGTTACTTGATGTTATGGTGAAATGTTTAATTTGATGACTGATTTTTGCCTGTCAGACAGGTGGTGAAACTATTGTCACAAATATACCTATCAATATACTGTTAATGACTGCCCATATGATTTTCATGATTTGATGATCAATCCATGAGAACCATCACCTGTTCTTGCATTGAGAAACAATTATAAAATAATACATTTTGTTTATCTAGCTTTTTAAATTTACTTAATCTACGTTCTATTTTTTTGTGCCAATTCTGATTTTTTGGCTTTGATTTAACAATCCATATATATATATGTATAGAAAGTGTGTCTGAAATCCTGCTTATATATATATGCCATAATCCTTTATAAATCAAGTACTTAACAAATTGGTTTTATGCTAATTTGATGATGAGTTAATTTTCATATTAATCATATTAGGAATTAATTTGTGAATTAAAATTCCACAGAAATTGATTGTTAATTCCATATACATCACAATCAATGATGAAATTGATTCCTTTTCATCACTAATTGACAACTGTTCATGAATAAATTTATAAGCATGTCTTTTGTAAATTTAAAATGTTTTATCGAGGTTTAGTGAGTTGGGTCGGGACTACTTGTGTTGCTGTTAATTTGCCCATCCATCCATTTTGATGTTTGTTTGTCTTGGTTTATTTTACTATTCAAATCTTACAACTGAAAATAAATGCTTTAATATGTACTTGTTATGATAGGTCAACTTCTGTATGTGCCCTCTCCACTTCCTAGGAAATATTATATATCTATATTGATTATTTTTGCTATTTTTACAGATATTCTTTTAAACTGTCTTTTTTTTCAGGTTGTTGCTAATTCATTTGTATTCATTTGTGCAAACATCGCGGGAGTTTTCACACATTATCCGACAGAGGTGGCCCAGCGCCAGGCTTTCCTAGAGACTCGCAAATGTATTGAGGCAAGGTTGACGACTCAACGGGAAAACCAGGAACAGGTATGCTGTACAGTAGATACATCTTCACTAACCAAGGGTGACAAATAAATTACCCTGCTTTAGGCTAGTGAAGTTAAATTACATGTTACTCACGGTTTCGACTTTACTTAAAATTTGAATCCATGCATACAAACATCTTTTCAAGAAGAAATTAATATTTGAATATGTAGATTCCATAGGGAAAAAGGTCAGCATGGTCGTGATACACATTCCTAAAAACTTAATGATACAGCAGAGGCTCTTCCTGAAACATAAGAATACGTCTCTCCCTGAAATGTGACAAATGACACAGAGTCTCTCCCTTAAGTGAACTAATAGTACAAAATCATTTTATTCTTTCTTACAATGAATTGGATGCATTGATAAACATGTAATTAAAAAATATCAAAGTCTATGATTTGTGATGACCGGGAAGGAAGTCTGGGTAATTCCTGAAAGGAGATTTGACTGAAAGCCCTATGAGACCTGCAGCTTTGATCGTTATTCAGGAACTAATTAACATACAGCATGTTATAATTATATGGCTGTCATTCAATTTTTCGTGGTATATAGCTCCTCATGTTAGTGAAAACTTTGTGCCTGACCTGAAATAATGAGTCCATATTTAATCAAGATTTGTGCTGGAAATAATTAATAGTTCAAAAACTGATTTCTAAGTAACTTAATGATTGATAATATTACAGGTGAGTTCTTTGAATTTTAATTATAATCCAGAGCCTTAGAATTAGAGCTTCAGTTCCACGATTTCAAGAGAACTTCAGTGTAACATTAGCTCATCTAGAACGATCTCTATAAAGGACAAATATCATGATGCTAGACCTTTTGTTTTTAAAAAAAGATAAGGGAAGGCGGGAGGTGCTTCATTGTGAGCATCCATCTTATTCATGGCAGATCGTCGAAGTGGTTGAAGGGCTAATGGAATGGTTTAATTTACTCTGGGGGTTATTATAGTCCTACTAATGACACTTGGGGGACTAAAGTTTCCTCTAAGTTTGTCTTGTACATACTGTATGTACTTAACACCAAAGTTTGTCAGTGCTCTAGCGGCTTCATTCCTTGAGGGATTTGAATCAAACTTCACACAATGATAAAGGACCATAATATCTCTGACAAGTTCGAGTTTTTGGGTCAAGGTCAAGGTCACTGTTAGTACTTTTACTGGGTGCCAGTAGGAGACATGTTTTGCCTTAGCAATACGTTACCCAGTATGTTTGTTTGTAATAAAATACGGTAAAATGATTAAAATACCTGCAAATTCTCTTCAGGAACGACTTCTGCTATCAGTATTGCCCCGTCACGTTGCCATGGAGATGAAAGCGGACATTGCAGGGAAACCCAAGGATACTATGTTTCATAAAATCTATATTCAGCGCCATGAAAATGTGAGGTAAGATTTTAGTTTTTGTCTCACCTGGTTTAAAGTATGTTCAGATTTGTCAGTTTTCTGTCATATTGTCCTCAATGTTCAAGTGAAAATTATATTTCCTGTTTTGAAGGAAACACCTCATCAGTTGATTAAGTAATTAACCCGTAAAAAGATACCTTGTATTGTTTTGATGTCACTGACATGATAATACTTAAGGAGATATCGATCGGGTGAGCTTTGTCATGGTTCAACGTCCGTCTGGCGTCAAGCGACATTTCCTTTAAATCCCTACCTGTCCTGAACGCCTGAATAGATTTTGATGAAATTTGGTCTGGAGTATCATTGGGCATAAGGGAACTGGGAGCCGAGAGACAGGGTGCAATAGGGGAAATTGAGGTAAATCCTTTAAATCCCTACTAGTCCGAAACGCCTGAAGAGATTTTAATGAAATTTGGTCTGGAGCATTATGGGGCAAAAGGGATCAAACATGGTATAAATGGAGGATGTGGCTTTCCTGGGGCAGGAGAAGTGGAGCCCAATAGGGGAAATTGAGGTAAATCCTTTAAATCCCTACTAGTCCGAAACGCCTGAAGAGATTTTAATGAAATTTGGTCTGGAGCATTATGGGGCAAAAGGGATCAAACATGGTATAAATGGAGGATGTGGCTCCCCTGGGGCAGAAGAAGTGGAGCCCAATAGGGGAAATTGAGGTTAATCCTTTAAAGACCTACTAGTCCTGAACGCCTGAGTGGATTTTGATGAAATTCGGTCTTGAGAACCATTGGGCAAATGTGACGTAATGTTGTGTAAACTGAGGGTGTGGCTCCCTGGGGGCCGGAGGGTCCGGAGGGGCAGTACCCAATAGTGGATATTGAGCTATATCCTTTAAATAGAGTTTTATAATTAAAACCCTGGAGATCCCCACTCCATAACCATATATAGCATTGCTGGACATCAAGAGATAAACACAATCCTGTTATAATTATAAATAATAAAACTGACTGTATCACTATAGTAAGATTATCAGGTATATAATAAAACTGTCTGTATCACTATAGTAAGATTCACCAGGTATGTAATAAAACTGTCTGTATCACTATAGAAAGATTCACCAGGTATGTAATAAAACTGTCTGTATCACTATAGTAAGATTACCAGGTATGTAATAAACTGTCTGTATCACTATAGTAAGATTCACCAGGTATGTAATAAAACTGTCTGTATCACTATAGTAAGATTATCAGGTATGTAATAAAACTGTCTGTATCACTATAGTAAGATTATCAGGTATGTAATAAAACTATCTGTATCACTATAGTAAGATTCACCAGGTATATAATAAACTGTCTGTATCACTATAGTAAGATTCACCAGGTATGTAATAAAACTGTCTGTATCAGTATAGTAAGATTATCAGGTATGTAATAAAACTGTCTGTATCACTATAGTAAGATTCACCAGGTATGTAATAAAACTGACTGTATCACTATAGTAAGATTATCAGGTATGTAATAAAACTGGCTGTATCACTATAGTAAGATTATCAGGCATATAATAAAACTGTCTGTATCACTATAGTAAGATTCACCAGGTATGTAATAAAACTGTCTGTATCACTATAGAAAGATTCACCAGGTATGTAATAAAACTGTCTGTATCACTATAGTAAGATTCAACAGGTATGTAATAAAACTGTCTGTATCACTATAGTAAGATTCACCAGGTATGTAATAAACTGTCTGTATTACTATAATAAGATTCACCAGGTATGTAATAAAACTGTCTGTATCACTATAGTAAGATTCACCAGGTATGTAAAAAAAACTGTTTGTATCACTATAGTAAGATTCACCAGGTATGTAATAAACTGGCTGTATCACTATAGTAATATTATCAGGTATGTAATAAAACTGTCTGTATCACTATAGTAAGATTCACCAGGTATGTAATAAAACTGTCTGTATCTCTATAGTAAGATTATCAGGTATGTAATAAAACTGTCTGTATCACTATAGTAAGATTCACCAGGTATGTAATAAAACTGTCTGTATCACTATAGTAAGATTCACCAGGTATGTAATAAAACTGTCTGTATCACTATAGTAAGATTCACCAGGTATGTAATAAACTGGCTGTATCACTATAGTAAGATTCACCAGGTATGTAATAAAACTGTCTGTGTCACTTATAGTAAGATTCACCAGGTATGTAATAAAACTGGTTGTATCACTATAACACGATTCACCAGGTATATAATAAATAGTAAAATTCATCAGGGTTTGAAGTCATTGTTTGCACATCCAGGCTGGTGATGTTTAGCAGCGTTTTTAATCACTTTTTGTAGAAGTCGATATTCAATTTGGATCTTCACTAGTAAGGAGCTTTTACAGAAAATACTTGGTTGAACTGTGGAGCCTGATTTGTTTCTGATATTGAAACACCACAGTGTGAAGTACAAAATGATTAGTTTTGAGGTCAGCTGGGGTATATGATGTTACAAATATTGCAGAATATATCCTTGCATTATTAAGCTTTTGTATTGGATGTGGTTTGACACCTTTGGAATCACAATTTCATCAAATTGTTCCGGCTTTCTATGAGTTTTTATCTCAAAACTGCTTTCATGTAAAACCACAGCTAATTAGTTGTTGCTAAGTAATGATATCATGTTGCTAGGCTGAACTCTTCAGTATTGCTTGACAGAGATATTCTGGAAGAAGAGATCTGCTTGTCTGCTGATTTAAGTCGTCACGAAAGCTTGCATAACAGCTAGAGTTTCAAGTGTACAATCAACCTTGATGAATGGAGTTCTGGAAGGCATACATGGAGACATCAACATGCCTATGATTTTGAACAGATCTCCATAGTAGTATTGATAATGTAGAATTGGAATTCAAGGGGTCAACAGTGAAGTCACTCTGGGTAAAACGTATTTAAGTTTGAAAAAAAAAACATGTGCACCTTTCTGGAATAAATTACCTTTGCTTACTAAAGACTCATTTGTAGGTCCATTTGAAACAACTGTGAAATATTAACCCATGAAATTTAACAGCTATATGTATAATGTACAGACAACTTCATTGTAGCACTTTCAGCTGTTGAAGTGCCAAATAACAGTAAAAAAAACCATTTTTGTCACCGATAGATTTATCAGATTTTGACACTATCAACATACATTAGAGTAACACCTTTTATAGTTCTATTAGATTTGATCTTCTATCAAATATTGTGTGAAGTATCTTAATTTGTCAGGTATCAATTGTATTTTGTCAGGTATCAATTGTATTTTGTCAGGTATCAGTTGTATTTTGTCTGGTATCAGTTTTGTTTTGTCAGGTATCAGTTGTATTTTGTCAGGCATCAGTTGTATTTTGTCAGGTATCAGTTGTGTTTTGTCTGGTATCAGTTGTGTTTTGTCAGGTATCAGTTGTATTTTGTCTGGTATCAGTTGTATTTTGTCAGGTATCAGTTGTATTTTGTCAGGTATCAGTTGTGTTTGTCAGGTATCAGTTGTGTTTTGTCAGGTATCATTTTTTTGTCAGGTATCAGTTGTGTTTTGTCAGGTATCAGTTGTATTTTGTCAGGTATCAGTTGTGTTTGTCAGGGTATCAGTTGTATTTTGTCAGGTATCAGTTTTGTTTTATCAAGTATCAGTTGTGTTTTGTCAGGTATCAATTGTGTTTTGTCAGGTATCAGTTGTGTTTTGTCAGGTATCAGTTGTGTTTTGTCAGGTATCAGTTGTGTTTGTCAGGTATCAGTTGTGTTTTATCAGGTATCAGTTTTGTTTTGTCTGGGGTATCAGTTGTGTTTTGTCAGGCATCAGTTGTGTTTTGTCAGGTATCAGTTGTGTTTTGGTCAGGTATCAGTTAGGTTTTGTCAGGTATCAGTTGTGTTTTGTCAGGTATCAGTTGTATTTTGTCAGGTATCAGTTGTATTTTGTCAGGTATCAGTTTTGTTTTATCAGGTATCAGTTTTGTTTTGTCAGGTATCAATTGTATTTGTCAGATATCAGTTTTGTTTTGTCAGGTAACAGTTAGGTTTGTCAGGTATCAGTTGTATTTTGTCTGGTATCAGTTGTGTTTTGTCAGGTATCAGTTGTATTTTGTCTGGTATCAGTTGTATTTTGTCAGGTATCAATTATGTTTTGTCAGGTATCAGTTGTGTTTGTCAGGTATCAGTTGTATTTTGTCAGGTATCAGTTGTGTTTTGTCAGGTATCAGTTGTGTTTGTCAGGTATCAGTTGTATTTTGTCAGGTATCAGTTGTATTTTGTCAGGTATCAGTTTTGTTTTATCAGGTATCAGTTTTGTTTTGTCAGGTATCAATTGTATTTGTCAGATATCAGTTTTGTTTTGTCAGGTATCAGTTGTGTTTTGTCAGGTATCAGTTGTATTTTGTCAGGTATCAGTTTTGTTTTGTCAGGTATCAGTTGTGTTTTGTCAGGTATCAGTTGTGTTTTGTCAGGTATCAGTTAGGTTTTGTCAGGCATCAATTATATTTTGTCAGGCATCAATTATGTTTTGTCAGGTATCAGTTGTGTTTTGTCAGGTATCAGTTGTGTTTGTCAGGTATCAGTTGTATTTTGTCAGGTATCAGTTTTGTTTTATCAGGTATCAATTATGTTTTGTCAGGTATCAGTTATGTTTTGTCAGGTATCAGTTGTGTTTGTCTGGTATCAGTTGTGTTTTGTCTGATGGATAAATGTTCCTGTTCGCATGATCACCATCTATTATTGACATAAGGAACATTAAGCTAGATGAAAGAATTAATTAAATTCACTGCAATTAATGAACTCATGAAAAATTAATTTAGCTATTTACATACCATCATGAGAGTTTAATACCTTGATTGATTTGTATAGAGAATATTAGTCTTTTGTATTGAGAATGTCTCCATGGCCATCAAATTCAATTGAATGCCAATCCTATAACACTAGAATTTTATGTTATAAGGAGGCTCAATTTCCAAAATAAGATTGAGGGTAGTCAGAAGAGATAAGATACCCTGGTACAGAAGAGATAAGATACCCTGGTACGGAAGAGATAAGATACCCTGGTACAGAAGAGATAAGATACCCTGGTACAGAAGAGATAAGATACCCTGGTACAGAAGAGATAGGATACCCTGGTACAGAAGAGATAAGATACCCTGGTACAGAAGAGATAAGATACCCTGTTACAAAAGAGATAAGATACCCTGTTACAGAAGAGATAAGATACCCTGGTACAGAAGAGATAAGATACCCTGTTACAGAAGAGATAAGATACCCTGTTACAGAAGAGATAAGATACCCTGGTACGGAAGAGATAAGATACCCTGGTACGGAAGAGATAAGATACCCTGGTACGGAAGAGATAAGATACCCTGGTACAGAAGAGATTAGTTACCCTGTTACAGAAGAGATAAGATACCCTGTTACAGAAGAGATAAGATGCCCTGGTACAGAAGAGATAAGATACCCTGGTACAGAAGAGATAAGATACCCTGGTACAGAAGAGATAAGATACCCTGGTACAGAAGAGATAAGATACCCTGTTACAGAAGAGATAAGATACCCTGGTACGGAAGAGATAAGATACCCTGGTACGGAAGAGATCGGATACCCTGGTACAGAAGAGATCAGATACCCTGTTACAGAAGAGATAAGATACCTGTTACAGAAGAGATAAGATACCCTGTTACAGAAGAGATATGTTACAGAAGAGATAAGATACCCTGTTACAGAAGAGATAAGATACCCTGTTACAGAAGAGATAAGATACCCTGGTACAGAAGAGATAAGATACCCTGGTACAGAAGAGATTAGTTACCCTGTTACAGAAGAGATAAGATACCCTGGTACAGAAGAGATAAGATACCCTGTTACAGAAGAGATAAGATACCCTGGTACAGAAGAGATAAGATACCCTGGTACAGAAGAGATAAGATACCCTGGTACGGAAGAGATAAGATACCCTGTTACAGAAGAGATAAGATACCCTGGTACAGAAGAGATAAGATACCCTGGTACGGAAGAGATAAGATATCCTGGTACGGAAGAGATAAGATACCCTGGTACAGAAGAGATAAGATACCCTGGTACAGAAGAGATAAGATACCCTGGTACAGAAGAGATAAGATACCCTGGTACAGAAGAGATCAGATACCCTGGTACAGAAGAGATCAGATACCCTGGTACGGAATAGATAAGATACCCTGGTACAGAAGAGATAAGATACCCTGGTACGGAATAGATAAGATACCCTGGTACAGAAGAGATAAGATACCCTGGTACAGAAGAGATAAGATACCCTGTTACAGAAGAGATAAGATACCCTGGTACGGAATAGATAAGATACCCTGTTACAGAAGAGATATGTTACAGAAGAGATAAGATACCCTGTTACAGAAGAGATAAGATACCCTGTTACAGAAGAGATAAGATACCCTGGTACAGAAGAGATAAGATACCCTGGTACAGAAGAGATTAGTTACCCTGTTACAGAAGAGATAAGATACCCTGGTACAGAAGAGATAAGATACCCTGTTACAGAAGAGATAAGATACCCTGGTACAGAAGAGATAAGATACCCTGGTACAGAAGAGATAAGATACCCTGGTACGGAAGAGATAAGATACCCTGTTACAGAAGAGATAAGATACCCTGGTACAGAAGAGATAAGATACCCTGGTACGGAAGAGATAAGATATCCTGGTACGGAAGAGATAAGATACCCTGGTACAGAAGAGATAAGATACCCTGGTACAGAAGAGATAAGATACCCTGGTACAGAAGAGATAAGATACCCTGGTACAGAAGAGATAAGATACCCTGGTACAGAAGAGATCAGATACCCTGGTACAGAAGAGATCAGATACCCTGGTACGGAATAGATAAGATACCCTGGTACAGAAGAGATAAGATACCCTGGTACGGAATAGATAAGATACCCTGGTACAGAAGAGATAAGATACCCTGGTACGGAAGAGATCGGATACCCTGGTACAGAAGAGATCGGATACCCTGGTACAGAAGAGATAAGATACCCTGGTACAGAAGAGATAAGATACCCTGGTACAGAAGAGATAAGATACCCTGGTACGAAAGAGATAAGATACCCTGGTACGAAAGAGATAAGATACCCTGATACGAAAGAGATAAGATACCCTGGTACAGAAGAGATAAGATACCCTGGTACAGAAGAGATAAGATACCCTGTTACAGAAGAGATAAGATACCCTGTTACAGAAGAGATAAGATACCCTGTTACAGAAGAGATAAAATACCCTGATACAGAAGAGATAAGATACCCTGTTACAGAAGAGATAAGATACCCTGGTACAGAAGAGATAAGATACCCTGGTACAGAAGAGATAAGATACCCTGGTACGGAAGAGATAAGATACCCTGGTACGGAAGAGATAAGATACCCTGGTACAGAAGAGATAAGATACCCTGTTACAGAAGAGATGAGATACCCTGGTACAGAAGAGATAAGATACCCTGGTACAGAAGAGATGAGATACCCTGGTACAGAAGAGATAAGATACCCTGGTACAGAAGAGATGAGATACCCTGTTACAGAAGAGATAAGATACCCTGGTACAGAAGAGATAAGATACCCTGGTACGGAAGAGATAAGATACCCTGGTACAGAAGAGATGAGATACCCTGTTACAGAAGAGATGAGATACCCTGTTACAGAAGAAATAAGATACCCTGGTACGGAAGAGATAAGATACCCTGGTACAGAAGAGATAAGATACCCTGGTACGGAAGAGATAAGATACCCTGGTACAGAAGAGATAAGATACCCTGTTACAGAAGAGATAAGATACCCTGGTACAGAAGAGATAAGATACCCTGGTACAGAAGAGATAAGATACCCTGGTACAGAAGAGATAAGATACCCTGGTACAGAAGAGATAAGATACCCTGGTACAGAAGAGATAAGATACCCTGGTACAGAAGAGATAAGATACCCTGGTACAGAAGAGATAAGATACCCTGGTACGGAAGAGATAAGATACCCTGGTACGGAAGAGATAAGATACCCTGGTACAGAAGAGATAAGATACCCTGGTACAGAAGAGATAAGATACCCTGGTACAGAAGAGATAAGATACCCTGGTACAGAAGAGATAAGATACCCTGTTACAGAAGAGATAAGATACCCTGGTACAGAAGAGATAAGATACCCTGTTACAGAAGAGATAAGATACCCTGGTACAGAAGAGATAAGATACCCTGGTACAGAAGAGATAAGATACCCTGGTACAGAAGAGATAAGATACCCTTGTACAGAAGAGATAAGATACCCTGGTACGGAAGAGATAAGATACCCTTGTACAGAAGAGATAAGATACCCTGGTACGGGGTCTTGTGTCCCTGTCTGTCTGGCGTAATTAACTGATGTCTTTTCATTAACCAAAAAGTTCACAGGGCCGTGATATTTGACTGATAGTGTACTAATGCATTAAAAATAACCTTGACCAATTTACATGGTCACATGAGTCGACACTCAAATAACTTTCTTTTAATTAACTGAAGCACAGAGAATCATCAGAACAGTTTATACAGTCGAACCTGCCTATAATAGCGGCCACCTGAATTAAGCGACTCTCTCTCATATATGACAATATTATTACCTTCTAATGTTATTTACTGTAATACTGTTACCTGAACTTGTATGTGACTATTTTTATTGACGGTCACATATGACAGGCCTGACTGATTTGCAGATGATTTAAGCCCATTGGGCCTCTTCTTTATTCTTATCACTGGTGCAGAAAATGTAGTGTTCATTTCTTTTGTTTCGAGTATTGAAGAGATTCTGGTTTAACTGCCACTGAAATGTGAGGCTAATAGAATCTTACATGGGTCTCAAGCCGAGTATACATGTAAGAGTATGGCCACCATGCGACTTGGTGAGAGTTGAGATTAATAGAATCTTACATGTGTCTGTAGATATCTCAACCTGAGTGTAAGTGTTTGGCTGGCCAGCATGCAGCTTGCTGAGGGTTGAGATATATCTCTATCAATGGTGCGGCCCATACTTGATTATTTTTCTCACATACCTAAAGAAAATAACAAATTGTAAGGTGTTGTTAAATCATTTTATATCACCATCATCAATGTCCCATGAAATGAGCATCAAAATTGATGTCATTTTCAATTTGTGATTTGGTTACACTGCATAAAATGATGATGTTACGTTTTATGTGCCAGGGGTGATTTCCATACCCTATGTGAGACTCATTCTATCCCCGTGTGAGATTGACTCATCCCAACCCCCATGTGAGATTGACTCATCCCATCCCCTCATATGAGATTGACTCATCCCATCCCCTCATGTGAGATTGACTCATCCCATTCCCCTCGTATGAAATTGACTCATCCCATCCCCCTCATATGAGATTGACTCATCCCATCCCCCTCATATGAGATTGACTCATCCCATCCCCCTGTGTGAGATTGACTCATCCCATCCCCCTGTGTGAGATTGACTCCCCTCAACCCCTGTGTGAGATTGACTCATCCCATCCCCTCATGTGAGATTGATTCATCCCAACCCCCGTGTGAGATTGACTCATCCCATTCCCCTGTGTGAGATTGACTCATCCTATCCCCCTGTGTGAGATTGACTCATCCTATCCCCATGTGAGATTG
Source organism: Pecten maximus (assembly GCF_902652985.1). Lineage (NCBI taxonomy): Eukaryota > Metazoa > Mollusca > Bivalvia > Pectinida > Pectinidae > Pecten > Pecten maximus. The sequence continues at coordinate 33,390,794 of NC_047029.1, read as the reverse complement.
ATTCATCCCATCCCCCTGTGTGAGATTGACACATCCCATCCCCCTGTGTGAGATTGACTCATCCCAACCCCCGTGTGAGATTGACTCATTCCATCACCTCATGTGAGATTGACTCCCCCCAACCCCATGTGAGACTCATCCCCTCATGTGAGATTGACTCATCCCATCCCCTCGTGTGAGATTGACTCATCCCATCCCCCTGTGTGAGATTGACTCATCCTATCCCCCTGTGTGAGATTGACTCATCCCATACCCCTGTGTGAGATTGACTCATCCCATACCCTCGTGTGAGATTGACTCATCCCATCCCCTCATGTGAGATTGACTCATCCCATCCCCTTCATGTGAGATTGACTCATCCCATCCCCTTCGTGTGAGATTGACTCATCCTATCCGCCTGTGTGAGATTGACTCCTCCCATCCCCTTGTGTGAGATTGACTCCCCCCAACCCCCTTGAGATTGACTCATCCCATCCCCTGTGTGAGATAAATTAACTCATCTCATCCCCCCCCACCCCCCCCCCCCCCCCCCCCCCCCCCCCATCCACAGCAAATCTTTCCATATGAGATTGATTCATCTCATCCCCCTGTGTGAGATTGACTCATCCCATCCCCTCATGTGAGATTGACTCATCCTATCCCTAGTGATGGCAGCATTACCCTGTTAAGCATGTGATAATATTTTGGTGACATGAAACAGGCCTATTCAGGATCAAAATCACAGATAAATAGAAGTTGATATGTATAATATTGAATTTTGAAACAATAATTTGAATATGAATGTAAAGTGGTATGGTTTATTGAGTATTATTTAATTACCTCATTGGCCGCTCTCCACTGTGTGGCTAATAGTTTGATATTTCAGATATATACATAAACCCCACTCAGGAAATATATTTGGTATTACTCAGGTGACACTGTTAGATATTCTATTTAGTCTATAAGAGGAATCAATTCACCTTATACATGTAACAGACTTAATTATCTTGCCTTAACGAACTAGAAGATCAATGACATTTTTCCTGAACATATTGACCTTAAATAATCATTACTTACACAGCCAGATACTCACTAATGAAAGTGGCTGAAATATGTTGGAAGTATTGAATTCTTGTCCACATGATTTTTATCATTATATTTACCCCACATGATGATTTATGAAGAGTGATATATAAAGAATATGGATAGATGGATCATCACTTATGGACAAAAATGAGGTCACTATTTTGCTCCATGTATAATGTATGATTTGTGTCATTAAAGTGAAAGGGGATCAGGGGATTTGTATTATACTAAAGTCCTTGTGTTAAAACAAAAAGTGTATTTTGATTCCTCTCATATAAATTGATACCTATGTTTATTTAGAATATAATGCATTCAGTTGACATTCATATTACCAATAAATGTCAAGTAGGTGAAGATCTGGACTGTTATATAATATTTAACATTTTTTTGATGCCCCACCATGAAATTGGGTGGGGGGGGGGCATATAGTGTTACCGTCCCGTCCCGTCTGTCGTCTGCTGCAATGTAACTTACTTATCTCTGGAACTGCTGATGTGATTCTCACCAAATTCGGGGTGTCAAGTAGCAGCACCGTGACAGTCATAGGTGTCAACCATCCCGGATTACACGGGAAGTGCCCGGAAAATCATTAAAATTTCCCCTTAATCCCGATTTGGTACATTTCCCGAACCGGGGTTAAATTTCTCCCGGATTTGAGCAGTCTTCCCTCATAAAACCCCGGAAATATCAGACACTTCGACCCTGAACTGATTATGTAAACAAAACACCCCCACCACCTGTGTAGCTGCCCTGGCCTGGGGCTTGGTGAGAGAGGGGAGTCGGTCACCGCTCACCGTGCATGCCTAATATGAATGTCAACTGAATGAATTATATTCTAAATAAACATAGGTATCAATTTATATGAGAGGAATCAAAATACACCTTTTGTTTTAACACAAGGATTTAGTATAATACAAATCCCCTGATCCCTTCTCACTTTAATGACACAAATCATAAATTATACATGGAGTAAAATAGTGACCTCATTTTTGTCCATAAGTGATGATCCATCTATCCATATTCTTTATATATCACTCTTCATAAATCATCATGTGGGGTAAATATAATGATAAAAATCATGTGGACAAGAATTCAATACTTTCAACATATTTCAGCCACTTTCATTAGTGAGTATCTGGCTGTGTAAGTAATGATTATTTAAGGTCAATATGTTCAGGAAAAATGTCATTGATCTTCTAGTTCGTTAAGGCAAGATAATTAAGTGTGTTACATGTATAAGGTGAAGTGATTCCTCTTATAGACTAAATAGGATATCTATCTGCACGGGCATTTATATCTTACAGATATTTTCTAGTACTCGAAATGTTTAGTCTCATAAAATTCTAAATGAATTATTCAAAATTATCAATAAATAAATTACAAAGGTATGTTTGTTTAATGATTATGAAAAAAACATCTTTGAGGAATGACCAATCAAATTCACCAGTATAAGGCATCATAAAAATGTTGTCAACAATTGGACAATGACATTCATAGGAGCTATGAAAGTCATTTGTGTTTGTGAAGGACAATATAAGTATGGTCATATAATGGTAAATATATATATGTATGTAAATGTAATATTATCTCAGTCGCTACATATTTGTAGACTTTTCCTTCTTCAAAATTTTGGTTGTCATGGTAACTCGTCACTATAAACAAGGGTATTTGGGCATGCTGTCAACATCACTATATAGGGTTTGTTGCCAGTGACAGGCTTTGATTGGTCAAAATTTGATTTATTGGCCAATTTTGATCAAATCTATTACACAAAGGCATTAAGGTAGGGAATGTCAAACATCACTGTATTATTCGATCTGTTTGAATTTGACAACCCTGAAAGAGATTTGGCATGACAAGGGAATGGTATATTTAGAGGGAAATTCAAGATTATGTATAAAATATTGAATTCACTAGGACTGAAACTAAAACAGTTGATGTATAAACAACATCTGTGGGGGGTATTAGTTATCCTCAGGATGACAGTTCTAGTTCCGACAGATTTAAATTACGACCTTACTTCCTCATACTGTCATTTTGATTTGTACATGCAGTTATCGAAGGCAGAGTCTGTCAGGCTGAGAGCTTAACCTTCGGTCCTGATGGTGGGTAGTGTGGCGCCATCTGTTGTATATTTACAAAGTCATTGAGCTGTTGAGAGGTGCAAGACTAAATTTAATCTGGTAATGGTTCTACATCATTGCTGGCTGTATGCTGTAGCTCAATAATAGATTCTCACGAAGATCCTAACGCAGTCCTCAGATTTCATCACCTTCTAGGTGACAGATATTAGCAATTATGTAATTGCTGAAATTATTGACAAAAATCAGAATCATTTAATATTTCCCTACTTTTTATCAAAAAAAAAGAATAATGTAATTGTTCAAAATAAAAAATTTTTGAGCTAATTTGATAATTGAAATAATATTAAAAAATTTTCATTGGGAAATGGTATAATTGTTTCAATGTCCTTTCTAAAGAATATCTGTAGTTTTCAACTTTAGGAAATAATATAATTGTTTAAATTGCCATCCAGCAAGGATATATGAATTCAGGCCTTGAATTTGTATGTGTTTAACTCTTCAGGAATTCTTTTCTATGTGTGGAACTCTTCAGGAGTTATTTTGTATGTGTGGAACTCTTCAGGAGTTATTTTGTATGTGTGGAACGCTTCAGGAGTTATTTTGTATGATTGGAATTCTTCAGGAGTTATTTTGTATGTGTGGAACTCTTCAGGAATTATTTTGTATGATTGGAATTCTTCAGGAGTTATTTTGTATGTGTGGAACTCTTCAGGAGTTATTTTGTATGCGTGGAACTCTTCAGGAGTTATTTTGTATGCGTGGAATTCTTCAGGAGTTATTTTGTATGATTGGAATTCTTCAGGAGTTATTTTGTATGTGTGGAACTCTTCAGGAATTCTTTTGTATGTGTGGAACTCTTCAGGAGTTATTTTGTATGTGTGGAATTCTTCAGGAATTATTTTGTATGTGTGGAATTCTTCAGGAGTTATTTTGTATGTGTGGAACTCTTCAGGAATTATTTTGTATGTGTGGAACTCTTCAGGAGTTATTTTGTATGTGTGGAATTCTTCAGGAATTATTTTGTATGTGTGGAATTCTTCAGGAGTTATTTTGTATGTGTGGAATTCTTCAGGAATTATTTTGTATGTGTGGAATTCTTCAGGAATTATTTTGTATGTGTGGAACTCTTCAGGAGTTATTTTGTATGTGTGGAACGCTTCAGGAGTTATTTTGTATGATTGGAATTCTTCAGGAGTTATTTTGTATGTGTGGAACTCTTCAGGAATTATTTTGTATGTGTGGAACTCTTCAGGAGTTATTTTGTATGTGTGGAACTCTTCAGGAATTATTTTGTATGTGTGGAATTCTTCAGGAATTATTTTGTATGTGTGGAATTCTTCAGGAGTTATTTTGTATGTGTGGAATTCTTCAGGAATTCTTTTGTATGTGTGGAACTCTTCAGGAGTTATTTTGTATGTGTGGAACTCAATCTTCAGGAGTTATTTTGTATGTGTTTAACTCTTCAGGAGTTATTTTATATGTATGGAACTCTTCAGAAATTATTTTGTTATAATGTGTGGAACTCTTCAGGAATCCTTTTGAGAAAGAGTACTAAAGGACAAATTAATAAAGGGTGTATTTCTTAACCGAATGAAAAACTGATGGTTATCTAAAATTAAAGTTAGGTTATGTTACTACAACCATGGCTTATAATGTATAAAATTATGTATGGCAAAATAATAGTCAACACCAGTGTCAGTTTGTGTTTCTCGGGAAGCTGAATAATGGACTACTCTGTGCTGTTTTGGATGTGTCCTTGGGTAAGACTCTTTACCTTTATTGCTCTAGATATGGCAAGTGAAAGGTCTCCCATATGTTGTTCAGTGAGGTAGTCACCAGATACTACAAGAAGACCCCCACCTCAAAATGAACATGGCTGTTAACATGGTGATAAACCGGCAAACAAACAAAGCCTGTTGCATAATATATCGGACACAGCTACCAGAGACCAATATAGTTTCCTATACCTAAAGTATAGAGTGATGTTTTTATTTATAGGTGTTGAAGGGTTATACGTTATCAGGTAAATCGGCCCGGCCATTAGAGGTAATGATAACTGTCGATTACAGTAGAGACCTGTTGACAGCTATTACTCTGAGCCTTGGACCACACGGCAAGCTTCTTGAGTGATTCTTAATTTGAATATATCCACTTTCATCTCATAAATGTCTTTTGTAGAACTTAATATGGATCTCCGATATTGTATTAGAAACTTAATGAGGTGTGTGCTATTTTTAGACTGTGATATATAGTGGTCCTCAAGTTCTTTAGACAGCTGACTATCGTATATATCTTGAACTGTCAGCTTTAACATGTTCACCCAAATTTGGAATGAAAGAAAAAAAAAAAAAATTTAAAAGGTATAAATTGTTTGCCTTTGGAATTAAAAAAAAATCTTCTGATACAATATATATATTTTTTCATACTTCTGAAATTTGAGTTTTTTGTTTGTTTTTTAATAAGCAGACCAAGCTTGATGTGTGAGTCTGAGATCTCCATCAGTAAATTGATTATTTCAACTAATGACCCTCAAGTGACCGGACATTTACTTGTAATATAACACAATAAAATCAGACGTTGATCATCAATCTTTATAACATAATGATGTTAATATTTGTCGGAATAATTAGCTTTTAGTCCAAATCAGATTCGTTTTTTCTCTCGTCTGATTTAATTTTCTGTGTTGACGAAGATAAAGATACTGGCCGGCACAATCAATAGATTGATGTCCTCGGAACTAGGATTGTATTAGTGCATGTGGTGTCTATTTGTCCGAGAGAGTTCTGAGGTATTATCTGGACAATATGTGGCTCAAATGAATTAAACAGGTGGGAGATAATATCAATCGGTTACACCATAGTTACCATGGCAACCATGTGGTGTTGTGATATTGGCAGTAACTATATATATATGATATAGGTGTTCTACGTCACATGGGTACTACAGTCAATGGAGGGCCTACGTAGGTCTTCACAGTATATTGAACTAATATTGAGCCAATTTATATATTTAATAAACAAATTTGATAAATATAAGATTTTACGTTATTATATAACTGAAAATAACATTGCTTAAAAAAAATTTCAACACTTTTCTTTATAGTGATAATTGACTGAAGAGACAAGCACAATTTCATGTAGAAAAGCATGATCTCATTTACATACACAATCAAACCTGCCTTAAAGGCCATTTGTGTACAAGAAAAACCTGTCTAAAATGGTCACTTGTATTAAAAAAATGTATATTTGTCTATGAAGACCACTAATATAAAAAAGAACCTGTCCTGAAAAGTCATCAGCACACACAAGAAGAACCTGTCTACAAAGGTCACAGGTACACAAGAAAAACCTGTCTAAAAGGCCATCAGTACACAAGAATAACCTGTCTAAAAAGGTCACCACTACACAATAAAAACCTGTCTAAAAGGCCATCAGTACACAAGAATAACCTGTCTATAAAGGTCACCAGTACACAAGAAAAACCTGTCTAAAAGGCCATCAGTACACAAGAATAACCTGTCTAAAAAGGCCATCAGTACACAAGAATAACCTGTCTATAAAGGCCATCAGTACACAAGAATAACCTGTCTAAAAGGTCACCACTACACAAGAATAACCTGTCTAAAAAGGCCATCAGTACACAAGAATAACCTGTCTAAAAAGGTCACCACTACACAAGAAGAACCTGTCTAAAATGGTCACCAGTACACAAGAAGAACCTGTCTAAAAAGGTCACCACTACACAAGAAGAACCTGTCTAAAATGGTCACCAGTACACAATAATAACCTGTCTAAAAAGGTCACCACTTCACAAGAAAAACCTGTCTAAAAGGCCATCAGTACACAAGAATAACCTGTCTAAAAGGTCACCAGTACACAAGAATAACCTGTCTAAAAGGTCACCAGTACACAAGAATAACCTGTCTATAAAGGCCATCAGTACACACAAAAAAACACCTGTCTAAAAGGTCACCAGTACACAAGAAGAACCTGACTATAAACATCTCAGGTAACATCTCAGGTAAACATCTCAGGTAAACATCTCAGGTAAACATCTGAGGTATATTGGTCAACACTCCTTACAAGGAGACTCTACCTAAAAATGACCCTGGCTGTTCAGGCAGAAACAAAAACAAAAACCAGCATTGGCAAAATAAAAGGCATCTGGAATGAGGATAAAAACAAGCTACTAATATTCTTATATTGTTGAACGAGTTTATTATGAAATTGATAAACAAGTTAAAATTTTTTGGTAATATATGAACATAAGGGTGAGGTTTCTGTTTATGATATAACTCAGGAAATCATTTTTACAAACATATGTTGACTGCTTCTAATTCATATATAGGAGTGATTGAGAGAGGGTATATTTCTTATATAGGAGCGATTGAGAGAAGGTATATTTTATATGTAGGAGCGATTGAGAGAAGGTATATTTTATATATAGGAGCGATTGAGAGAAGGTATATTTTATATATAGGAGCGATTGAGAGAAGGTACATTTTATATATAGGAGCGATTGAGAGAAGGTATATTTTATATATAGGAGCGATTGAGAGAATGTATATTTTATATATAGGAGTGATTGAGAGAAGGTATATTTTATATATAGGATAATTGAGAGAAGAGATATTTTATATATAGGAGATTGAGAGAGAAGGTATATTTTATATATAGAAGCGATTGAGAGAAGATATATTTTTTATATAGGAGCAATTGAGAGAATGTATATTTTTCACAATGGCAATGATTACATGACTTCCAGGGTATATAATTATATAGTGTTTTATCATGTCTCTGCATGCTGTTGGTTTTATGGAACAGCGATACATTTGCTGCACTGCATCAGTTTTTTGTATATAGGTATAGATACTGACTGAGGTGAAATGAAATATTTGTGAGAAATTTCCTGTGAAATAGAAACTCATGTTTATTAATTATTAATAAAATATTTCTGCAAACTACATAAGGTGTCATGAAAACAGCATTCTGTCACAGCCTTGATGAAAATGGCGTTATTCTCCTAGTCTTGGTCTCTCCTTAATCACGGATAGATGAATGGTTATATGATGTCACAGCTGAAACAATTAACTTTATTTCCAATTACTGAGCTCTGCTAGATGTAATGATGTGTTGGTTACAAAATTCATGTCATTAGGTGTCATGAGGTGATGATATGATGGATTATTGCATGGGTAACAGCATACGATGCATCTCAATGTCCATTGGATCGTTACCCTCTAGATGTTGTTGACTTCCGCTTCAGGATAACATTTATGATATTTATATGCTTTGAAGTACAGGTGAAATGGCATTGGTTACTCTGTTGTTGGGTAAACATCATGATGTTAAGGATATTTTGACTAATATTATATCATTATATATGTATTAAGTGGTACGATTGGTAAAGAAATACACAAAGAAGGTTGAAAACCTTGCAGGTTTGTGGAATGGTTCTGATGTCCAATGTTGGTCCTACATCCTGGACATTAATTTAAGATTAACAGTTCTGATGTCCAATGTTGGTCTTACATCGAGGACATTAATTTAAGATGAACAGTTCTGATGTCCAGTGTTGGTCTTACATCATGGATATTATTTTAAGATGAATGGTTCTGATGTCCAGTGTTGGTCTTACATCGAGGACATTAATTTAATTTAAGATGAACAGTTCTGATGTCCATGGTCTTACATCGTGGATATTAATTTAAGATGAATGGTTCTGATGTCCAGTGTTGGTCTTACATGGAAGACATTAATTTAAGATTAATGGTTCTGATGTCCAATGTTGGTCCTACATTGAGGACATTAATTTAAGATGAACAGTTCTGATGTCCATGGTCTTACATCGTGGACATTAATTTAAGATGAACAGTTCTGATGTCCATGATGTCCATGGTCTCACATCGAGGACATCAGTATTAGATGCTGCACTGCTGACAGTGTATATACTGCTTCTCACAAAGATGTATAACCATGTACCCAGGGAATAAACGTATCTAATTAAACATCGACAAACATAATTACTGTCCTGAAATATAAACTTTATATATTTTACAACAATTGCAAAATAAGTTATATCAATTTATATTAATCCCATTTGACCCATCTTGAAGCATGGTAGGAAACCTGAGCTGAGAGACTTCAGGGAAATCCCACGTGGTCGACCAGGTGACCCCATACCAGTTCATGCCTGGTCAGAGAAATCCCACGTGGTCAACCAGGTGACCCATACCAATTTCTCGTCTGGTCAGGGAATTGAACCCCGGCTGCCTAGGTGAAAGCCAAGTGTGTTGATTACCACTGTGCCACCTGACCACCCAATATAATTAGCTTCCTCAAAGTGATGTTGGCTTATTAATTCCAAAAGTTATATACCAGATATGGAGGTAGAGTCTGTGACAATAGAATTTCTCCTGGATGCAATTAATTATTTAATATCTTGAAATTAAAAATAAAAAGAGATCTTGATAAGCTTTAAGCTATAACGATGTCAATATCCTAAAGAATGTAATGTTTGGTATTCCTACAAAAATCTACAACAGCGAAGTCTTGTTTTCAATCAATCATAATTACTCTTTACCAGAGATTTAACATCTTTGATACACTATGGATAGTATTCAGGAAAAAACAACAGATATTTTATACATGTAACCACCTGGACACAGTCATACACTCTGATACAGGCACACAATCATACTGGCACACAATCATACTGGCTTTCATATAGGTAGTTTGAAGATTCACGATGAAGTACATCAAACGAATGTACTGGCTATACTTAGCGCAATTAGAAGTTGCGTGGAAATGTCATGCCATGATAGATATTATGTACTGGTCGCTAGGTAACCACATCCAATTGTTTACCTGTCATAATGAATGCTCTGATTTACACTTCATCAGAGGACACACTGATTACAGCACATGTTAGTGAGATCGGCAATGAGAGTTAAATACATATACCAGTAATAGTTATTCAACACGTTCACAATCGATCCTGAGAGTTACATAATATACCAGTAATAGATATTCAACACGTTCACAATCGATCCTGAGAGTTACATAATATACCAGTAATAGATATTCAACACGTTCACAATCGATCCTGAGAGTTAAATACATATACCAGTAATAGTTATTCAACACGTTCACAATCGATCCTGAGAGTTACATAATATACCAGTAATAGTTATTCAACACGTTCACAATCGATCCTGAGAGTTAAATACATATACCAGTAATAGTTATTCAACACGTTCACAATCGATCCTGAGAGTTACATAATATACCAGTAATAGTTATTCAACACGTTCACAATCGATCCTGAGAGTTACATAATATACCAGTAATAGATATTCAACACGTTCACAATCGATCCTGAGAGTTACATAATATACCAGTCATAGTTATTCAACACGTTCACAATCAATCCTGAGAGTTACATACATAAACCAGTAATAGTTATTCAACACGTTCACAATCGATCCTGAGAGTTACATAATATACCAGTCATAGTTATTCAACACGTTCACAATCGATCCTGAGAGTTACATAATATACCAGTCATAGTTATTCAACACGTTCACAATCAATCCTGAGAGTTACAGGATGTACATAATATACCAGTCATAGTTATTCAACACGTTCACAATCGATCCTGAGAGTTAAATACATAAACCAGTAATAGTTATTCAACACGTTCACAATCGATCCTGAGAGTTACATAATATACCAGTAATAGATATTCAACACGTTCACAATCGATCCTGAGAGTTACATAATATACCAGTCATAGTTATTCAACACGTTCACAATCGATCCTGAGAGTTACATAATATACCAGTCATAGATATTCAACATGTTCACAATCGATCCTGGATTCTGTTCTGTCTGTATTCATAGACTTTTAAATTAATTTTTTTATGACACCTTAATTCTATCAGAGAAATTTATGCAGATTTATTATAGTAATTAATTCTAATGTAAAACTGTTAATTAAGTAAATGAGACAGCCTTATCTGGGGTAATAGATCACACTCATATATTTTACTGAAATTAATCTCTCGTGATGTTACATCATCCTTTCAGTAAAATTATCCGAGCTGTACCTGTTTAACGTGTTTGATAGCAATTTAATCCTTCTGTGCATGTTACCAATGTGCTGGTTTGATTTCCGGGCCGGCATGATAGTTAACAGACCGTCACATCTATAATCAGGCTATAACGTTAGCGAGATTAACTTTTAATCTAGCTAAAATAGCTAGTTGTAGTATAAAAATTATATATACTTGTGATTAGTATATTTGTGTAAACTTTTTACTTTACATTAATTGTGAATTAAGCTTTTTTTTTTTTTATTCATGACCAGTCTTATATGAGTTAATTTTCCACATATGAAATCACAGAATCTGTGACAGGTGTTTTTACTGAAGTGAGATTTTGATAAATAATCCCTAGTCCTCAATCACTGTACACTATCGTTGATAGGAGACAGTGTGAACAAGTTAGTGATGAGTTGAAGGGGGCGAATATTGATCAGAATAATCCTATCGCATTGTCACCATTTTCAACAGAGAATTTGTCAATTACGACAGCATTGAACAACCTAATTAATTGAGTGGATGAAAATTTCGTGTCCATAACTTCCTGTTGACAGAAAATGTAGCATTATGTCCAGAATTAATTAAGGCCTTGTTACGGGTCGGTGGTATTATCGACTGAACATCTCACAGGTGTACCTCGAGACAGATTGTCACACTATAAATATTTAATTCACTACTTTGAAATCTATCCTGCATTGTTACAGTATTTTACCTCGAACCCTTTATTAGCCCACCATCATCAGATGGTGGGCTATTCAAATCGCCCTGCGTCCGTGGTCCGTCGTCCGTCCGTCCGTCCGTCCCTCCCTCCGTCCGTCCGTCCGTCCGTCCGTCCGTCCGTAAACAATTCTTATTATCGCTAATCCTCAGAAAGTACTGAAGGGATCTTTCTCAAATTTCATATGTAGGTTCCCCTTGGTGCCTAGTTATGCATATTGCATTTTGGGACCGATCGGAAAACAACATGGCCGACAGGCAGCCATCTTGGATTTTGACCATTGAAGTTTGTTATCGCTATTTCTGAGAAAGAGCTGAAGGGATCTTTCTCAAATTTCATATGTTGGTTTCCCTTGGTGCCTAGTTATGCATATTGCATTTTGGGACAGATCGGAAAACAACATGGCCGACAGGCAGCCATCTTGGATTTTGACAATTGAAGTTTGTTATCGCTATTTCTAAGAAAGTACTGAAGGGATCTTTCTCAAATTTGATATGTGGGTTTCCCTTGGTGCCTAGTTATGCATATTGCATTTTGGGACCGATCGGAAAACAACATGGACGACGGGCAGCCATCTTGGATTTTGACCATTGAAGTTTGTTATCGCTATTTCTGAGAAAGTACTGAAGGGATCTTTCTCAAATTTTATATGTTGGTTTCCCTTGGTGCCTAGTTATGCATATTGCATTTTGGGACCGATCGGAAAACAACATGGCCGACGGGCAGCCATCTTGGATTTTGACCATTGAAGTTTGTTATCGCTATTTCTAAGAAAGAACTGAAGGGATCTTTCTCAAATTTCATATGTAGGTTCCCCTTGGTGCCTAGTTATGCATATTGCATTTTGAGACCGATCTGAAAACAACATGGCCGACAGGCAGCCATCTTGGAATTTGACAATTGAAGTTTGTTATCGCTATTTCTGTGAAAGTACTAAAGGGATCTTTTTCATATTTGTTATGTAGGTTCCCCTTGGTGCTTAGTTATGCATATAGCATTTTGAGACCAATTGGAAAACAACATGGCCGACAGGCAGCCATCTTGGATTTTGACCATTAAAGTTTGTTATTGCCATTTCTGAGAAAGTACTGAAGGGATCTTTCTCAAATTTCATATGTAGGTTCCCCTTGGTGCCTAGTAATGCATATCGCATTTTGGGACTGATCGGAAAACAACATGGCCGACAGGCAGCCATCTTGGATTTTGACCATAGAAGTTTGTTATCGCTATTTCTGAGAAAGTTCTGATTGGATCTTTCTCCAATTTCATATGTAGGTTCCCCTTGGTGCCTAGTTATGCATATTGGATTTTGAGACCAATCAGAAAACAACATGGCCGACAGGCAGCCATCTTGGATTTCGAAAATTGAAACTGGTTATCACTATTACTAAGAAACTAAAGAAGGGATCTTCCTGAAATTTCATATGTAGGTTCCCCCAGGTGCCTAGTTATGCATATTGCATTTTGAGACCAATCGGAAAACAACATGGCCGACAAGCAGCCATCTTGGATTTTGACAATTGAAGTTTGTTATCACTATTCCTCAGAAAGCACTGAAGGAATCTTTCTCAAATTCCATATATATAGGTTCCCCTTGGTGCCTAAATCTTAAATTTTATATATAGGTTTCCCTTGTTTGAAAAGTACTAGAGGTTTCTTCTGAGTTTACACAGATTAGTAAGACTTAGAAGAAGAGAAAAGTAGAGAAAAGATCAATCTGACATGGAACCTATGAAGAACATTCAATGGTGGGCGCCAAGATCCCTCTGGGATCTCTTGTTTTGTTCTGTGATCTAATCCTCTGAAGGCCTTAGTTGATCATTGCTTTATAAGATTCTACTGCTGTACACATAGTGGTGAACCAGGGGGGACTCTACAATGTAGGTTTCGTCGGTCATATATGTGTACAGTAATATGTTTACATAACACGAACCTTCATGGATTTTGGTCAAACACAACAATAATTTGGACCATAAATGTCTCGGAAAAGTTTGAGTTTCAGGAAAGTTGGTTGGAAACATACAGGAAGTAACTGACCAAAGATCAAGCCTCACTTAGTAAAGGAAAAGGTCGTTTGGGTCTGTAACAGAGCGCATGATTAATTAAATTTAAATCACTGCCTCCGCTAGGGATCGAACCCGGGACCTCTGGCTTACTAGTCTTACGCTCAACCGATCGAGCTAAAGAGAAGATCTCTCTAGCCGAGAGGTATATTGCGGCTAGTATTTACCAGGGTTACATACTCCCCCTCCAGGAAATAACTCGTCCTCGAGTTTCCAGGAGTAACAGCAATGCTTGTGGAGCAATCCTGAGTATTTTCCCCGGGTCCCTACATGGGCGCCAATGTAACAGAGCGCATGATTAATTAAATTTAAATCACTGCCTCCGCTAGGGATCGAACCCGGGACCTCTGGCTTACTAGTCTTACGCTCAACCGATCGAGCTAAAGAGAAGATCTCTCTAGCCGAGAGGTATATTGCGGCTAGTATTTACCAGGGTTACAGGTCCAAAGGTCAAGGACAAAATAGATCTCTGACTATGATCCTGGCCTTTAGTTATAAATATGTATAATTGGTCATGTAGTCATAACAACAGACAAGTAGATTGTCAATTTGTCAACAAGACAATCGACATGTCCGTTCTATTGTCAGTACTATATATGACAATTACTATATATGACAATTACTATATATGATCAATTACCTATTTTTTTAAGTAATGCGCATTCAGCAAATGTCTTTTTGTTAGGATTCAGTACCTATATTGGACCATACCGTTGTATAACTTACTAGACCCTAGACATATATATATATTATGTATATTTTGCTTCTCCACCTGGATGATACGGGCAGATAACTTCCTGATGATTATGGGGTTTTTAATTTTTTGAGGTAAACTTGATTAACTTGAAATTTTGTGTCTGTCCATTTGAACATCAGATACTCTAATTATCTTAAGTTTGATAACATGTCACTCAGAATTATCTGAGTTTTTTTTATATATGTACAGGGATTGAGATACAGTAAATTTTAAATATGAAGCGATACTTTCTGATTGCCATAGTTGTATAAGATTTCTTTGTAATTTGTAGTGTCCTTTCTTACGGACGATGATATTTATGCCAAGTCTGTCTATTTTTGAGCCGACTTTATCAAGATTGTTATATATTCTATATATAGTTTTCTTCTTTTGCAGTATCCTATTTGCGGATATGTGTGGATTCACGCAGCTTTCTTCGCAGTGTACAGCACAGGAACTAGTCCAGTTACTCAATGAACTATTTGCCCGGTTTGACCGTCTGGCGGCAGACAACCATTGCCTGCGAATCAAGATCCTCGGTGACTGTTACTACTGCGTTAGCGGACTGCCCGACCCCCGTCCAGACCACGCCCATTGTTGTGTGGAGATGGGTCTTGACATGATACAGGCCATCTCGTAAGTTAATGACCATTTCTTAGTCACATACTGGTGAAACTGCGAGGGGACTGTTAGGTTTCTTCTCCATCTGTCCGTTCGTCCGTCCATCTGACAGTCTATTCACTTGATTTTCCACAGTTTTCTTATGCGCTTCAATTAAGGTATGTCAGTGAAAGTGGCTATGTCAATACAATATAAGTAGCTACAGATCAAGTTTTGCAGGGTTTTTGGGTCAAGGTCAAGGACACTGTTACTATTTTTAGCGGGGGTAGGTACGTAGGGGACATGTATTGCTTAAGCAGTACTCTCATAATGCTCGTTTACCTATAGTTAGTGTTACAACTGCCTACCCAAACTGACATTGTTTTAAGTTCAAAGAAATGATTTCAACCCAGTATAAGGATTACTGTTTCTGTTTATAACTGCTGGAAAAAAAATACAAATAGGGTTTCAAGACCTGTGAGTTGAATTCATTTCAACAAGTTTTATCATGTAGATTTAAACTAGATCTTCATGCCAGGTGTTGTGGATTTGAGAGAAGTCCGGAGACATCCTTCCAGAACACTCCTTTTAATTTACGAAAAAATCTTCATTTAAAAAGTAAAATATTTATTTTCAAAATTAATTGTTGTTGTTGATAAAAATCAGATTAGATGATTAATACAAAGAACTATTGTCTGTTTAAATTTCCTAGGTTAGTTAGAGATGTGACCGGGGCGGATGTCAACATGAGAGTAGGAATTCACAGCGGCCGTGTCCATTGTGGTGTTCTGGGACTGCGGAAGTGGCAGTTTGATGTCTGGTCAAATGACGTTACCCTGGCCAACACCATGGAAGCAGGGGGCGTACCGGGGTAAGATCATATTGTCCTTCAGTAAATAATATCTGGATTTTCATTGGTCAAATGCCAACCCTAATGTGGTGGTTCTCCATTTCTTACGGTGACATAGCGATTTCTATTCAGTATAATACTTTTATTATCTTATAGTTACATTCAGTATGATTTGGCGAAAATTGTATTCATTTTGAAACATTAGCCACATCACAGTGTGTGGTAATGTCGGGGACACCGTTACCACAGTTAGTACTCTCCGCCGTCACAGTGTGTAGTAATGTCGGGGACACCGTTACCACGGGTAGTACTCTCCGCCGTCACAGTGTGTAGTAATATCGGGAACCACGTTACCACGGGTAGTACTCTCCACCGTCACAGTGTGTAGTAATGTCGGGGACCGTGTTACCAAGGGTAGTCCTCTCCGCCGTCACAGTGTGTAGTAATGTCGGGGACCGTGTTACCATGGGTAGTACTCTCCGCAGTCACAGTGTGTAGTAATGTCAGGGACCGTGTTACCATGGGTAGTACTCTCCGCAGTCACAGTGTGTAGTAATGTCGGGGACCGCGTTACCACGGGTAGTACTCTCCACCGTCACGGTGTGTAGTAATGTCAGGGACCGCGTTACCACGGGTAGTACTCTCCGTCGTCACAGTGTGTAGTAATGTCGGGGACCGCGTTACCACGGGTAGTACTCTCCACTGTCACAGTGTGTAGTAATGTCTGGGACCGCGTTACCACGGGTAGAACTCCCCGCCGTCACAGTGTGTAGTAATGTCGGGGACCGTGTTACCACGGGTAGTACTCTCCGCCGTCACAGTGTGTAGTAATGTCGGGGACCGCGTTACCACGGGTAGTACTCTCCGCCGTCACAGTGTGTAGTAATGTCGGGGACCGCGTTACCACGGGTAGTACTCTCCGCCGTTACAGTGTGTAGTAATGTCGGGGACCGTGTTACCATGGGTAGTACTCTCCGCTGTCACAGTGTGTAGTAACTATGTGTAGTACTCTCCGCGGTCACAGTGTGTAGTAACTATGTGTAGTACTCTCCGCTGTCACAGTGTGTAGTAACTATGTGTGGTACTCTATGCGGTCAGTGTGTAGTAACTATGTGTAGTACTCTCCGCTGTCACAGTATGTAGTACCTATGTGTAGTACACTCCGCGGTCACAGTATGTAGTACCTATGTGTAGTACTCTCCGCCGTCACAGTGTGTAGTAACTGTGTGTAGTACTCTCCGCTGTCACAGTGTGTAGTAACTATGTGTAGTACTCTCCGTGGTCACAGTGTGTAGTAACTATGTGTAGTACTCTCCGCGGTCACAGTGTGTAGTAACCATGTGTAGTACTCTCCACTGTCACAGTGTGTAGTAACTATGTGTAGTACTCTCCGCCGTCACAGTGTGTAGTAACTATGTGTAGTACTCTCCGCCGTCACAGTGTGTAGTAACTATGTGTAGTACTCTCCGCCGTCGCAGTGTGTAGTAACTATGTGTAGTACTCTCTGCTGTCGCAGTGTGTAGTAACTATGTGTAGTACTCTCTGCGGTCACAGTGTGTAGTAACTATGTGTAGTACTCTCCGCGGTCACAGTGTGTAGTAACTATGTGTAGTACTCTCAGCTGTCACAGTGTGTAGTAACTATGTGTAGTACTCTCCGCTGTCACAGTGTGTAGTAACTATGTGTATTACTCTCCGCCGTCACAGTGTGTAGTAACTATGTGTAGTGCTCTCCGCGGTCACAGTGTGTAGTAACTATGTGTAGTACTCTCCGCTGTCACAGTGTGTAGTAACTATGTGTAGTACTCTCCGCTGTCACAGTGTGTAGTAACTATGTGTAGTACTCTCCTCTGTCACAGTGTGTAGTAACTCTGTGTAGTTCTCTCCGCTGTCACAGTGTGTAGTAACTATGTGTAGTACTCTCCGCTGTCACAGTGTGTAGTAACTATGTGTAGTACTCTCCGCGGTCACAGTGTGTAGTAACTATGTGTAGTACTCTCCGCTGTCACAGTGTGTAGTAACTATGTGTAGTACTCTCCGCGGTCACAGTGTGTAGTAACTATGTGTAGTACTCTCCGCCGTCACAGTGTGTAGTAATGTCGGGGACCGTGTTACCATGGGTAGTACTCTCCGCTGTCACAGTGTGTAGTAACTATGTGTAGTACTCTCCGCGGTCACAGTGTGTAGTAACTATGTGTAGTACTCTCCGCTGTCACAGTGTGTAGTAACTATGTGTAGTACTCTCCGCTGTCACAGTGTGTAGTAACTATGTGTAGTACTCTCCGCTGTCACAGTGTGTAGTAACTATGTGTAGTACTCTCCGCTGTCACAGCTAGTGTGTAATAACTATGTGTAGTACTCTCCGCGGTCACAGTGTGTAGTAACTATGTGTAGTACTCTCCGCTGTCACAGTGTGTAGTAATGTCAGGGACTGTGTTACCACGGGTAGTACTCTCCACCGTCACAGTGTGTAGTAATGTCGGGGATCGCGTTACCATGGGTAGTACTCTTTGCTGTCACAGTCTGTAGTAATGTCGGGGACCGCGTTACCACGGGTAGTACTCTCCGCCGTCACAGTGTGTAGTAATGTCGGGGACCGCGTTACCACGGGTAGTACTCTCCGCCGTCACAGTGTGTAGTAATGTCGGGGACCGTGTTACCACGGGTGGTACACTCCGACGTCACAGTGTGTAGTAATGTCAGGGACCGTGTTACCATGGGTAGTACTCTCCACCGTCACAGTGTGTAGTAACTATGTGTAGTACTCTCCGCGGTCACAGTGTGTAGTAACTATGTGTAGTACTCTCCGCTGTCACAGTGTGTAGTAATGTCGGGGACCGTGTTACCATGGGTAGTACTCTCCGCCGTCACAGTGTGTAGTAACTATGTGTAGTACTCTCCGCGGTCACAGTGTGTAGTAACTATGTGTAGTACTCTCCGCTGTCACAGTGTGTAGTAACTATGTGTAGTACTCTCCGCGGTCACAGTGTGTAGTAACTATGTGTAGTACTCTCCGTTGTCGGATTTCTTTTTCTCTTATTCTGTTAAATGCGATCCATGTTAAACTAATATAAATTTATTTTTGTTATGGTCTAAATGTTCAAAGCATAAAAAATCATACAGAAAATCTCTCAGAATTAATGGTTGCGAAGACTCGTCCAAAACTGTCTGACACTTTCCCGCATAGTTTTCAAAAACCATCATTTGTGTCATTTCTATTGGAATTAGCCGTTTTGGAAGGCAGTTTGCTGGTATGCAATTATTGGGCTCCAGGGACTGATGGTCAGGAACAAAAAGGGTCAAATTTATAGAAATATTTCAAAACTCAGGTCACAGCTAGGGTCATGGGCCTCTAGTTTACTTAACAGTAAGATTGATCTATAATTGATCAGTATTAGTTAAAATATTGCT
The DNA here is from genome assembly GCF_902652985.1 of Pecten maximus. Lineage (NCBI taxonomy): Eukaryota > Metazoa > Mollusca > Bivalvia > Pectinida > Pectinidae > Pecten > Pecten maximus. The sequence continues at coordinate 33,371,167 of NC_047029.1, read as the reverse complement.
GAATATTTAATAAATTTGGTTCTGGTCTAGAATTGACATTAATTCATTTAACCAGAAGATTTTTAGTGTTTTAAGAATAAATACAGAGTGAGATACTGTCTAAGTTGTATTAAAAGCCTTCTTTATATGATAAATCAAATAAGACAAATTACTGAAAAGTTGTTTATGATTATTTGTTAGTTTGGTACATATTACGGAGGAGACGCTAGGGTTCCTGAATGAGTGTTACGCCGTGGAGCCTGGCAACGGTGGCGAGAGGAATGCATATCTTCGTGACAACAAAATCACCACATATCTAATCCATGGGGAACAACAGAAGATCAAGGTAAAAAGTTATAATACATTTGTATTTCCGTGGCAATAAAGTCTAAATTTAAGTGGTAATTCATTGAGTCCCTTTCATTAATTGTTGACAGTCGAAGTAAGGAAAGTATTAGATATACCTCCTTTGCAGGAAGACTTTAAAGACTTGTTTATTTTTTCTTTTACTCTCATTTCAGTATAAAAAGTTTAGGTTCATATTTAAGGTCAAGTGAGTACAAGTTAAATTTCCTATTGTCCCAGTTAGTACTTTTTAGCCAACCAATGCAGCTATTCAAATCGCCCTACTTCCGATAAGTGGCCATCTTGTATTTTGAGAATCAAAGATTGTTATTGCTATTCCGTAAAAAGTAATGAATAGACATTCCTCAAACTTTACATGCAGATTCCACCTGGTTGTTCTCATTCATGTTTGAGTCTGATCCGAAAACAAGCCATCTTGGATTTTGAGAGTGGAAGTTTGTTATGGCTATAGCATGGAAAGCACTTGAGAGATATTTCTCAAACTTCCATGTAGGTTCGCCTTGGTCCCTGGTTGTGCCCATTCATATGGGAGTCTGATCTGGTAAACAAAATGGCTGACAAGCAGCCATCTTAGATTGTGACAGATTGGTTATTGATACTATTCAGAATTTAGCTCTCCTTAGATCCTACTTAGACTTTCTATGTAGGTTTCCCATGTTATCAAATGATTTAGAGGAAGAGGGGAAAAGTAGAGAAAAGAAAAGTTTTCATAATTAAGACTGACAAAAATCAGTGGGCACTAAGATCCCTCTAGGGATATCTTGTTTCAAAAAGAGAGAAAAAAAAATGCAACATCAAGTTTAAATTCAAAGTGTACAGTTCAGTCCCCTAACTAGTGTAGTTTGTGTTTCCCTGGAATCTCTTATTGATAAACATTCCAGTAACTGATTGTCATGGTTTTTATTCTGAAGCAATAAAAGCTACCCTGCTCTGTATGGCATGATACATTTATGTAGCTAGTGAGGTAGCCTTGGATGTACTGCCTCATAATTACTCTTGCTATTCATTGTGCAATGAATCTAGCAAAGGACACCATTTACCAAAAAAAAAAAAAAACTATTTAAGCTTTTTATTCGAAATTTAGGAAAGGCCAAAAGTTTCACCCAAGAAATCTGCCAGGGGACGACCTCCTCAGGGAATAGAAAAAAGTGCAGCAGCCAAGAGAATGGGGTTTGATGATGATCCTAATGCAAATATCCATCACAAGTAAGACATGTGGCATTAACATATACAATGTGGCATTAACATGTACAATGTGGCATTAACCTATACAATGTGGCTTTAACATATACAAGTGGCATTAACATGTACAATGTGGCATTAACCTATACAATGTGGCATTAACATGTACAATGTGGCATTAACCTATACAATGTGGCATTAACATGTATAATGTGGCATTAACATATACAAGTGGCATTAACATATACAATGTGGCATTAAAACATACAATGTGGCATTAACATATATAATGTGGCATTAACATATACAAGTGGCATTAACATATACATGTGGCATTAACATATACAATGTGGCATTAACATGTACAATGTGGCATTAACCTATACAATGTGGCATTAACATGTACAATGTGGCATTAGAATATACAATGTGGAATTAACATATACAATGTGGCATTAACATGTACAATGTGGCATTAACATGTACAATGTGGCATTAACCTATACAATGTGGCATTAACATGTACAATGTGGCATTAACCTATACAATGTGGCATTAACATATACAATGTGGCATTAACATGTACAATGTGGCATTAACATGTACAATGTGGCATTAACCTATACAATGTGGCATTAACCTATACAATGTGGCATTAACCTGTACAATGTGGCATTAACATGTACAATGTGGCATTAACATGTACAATGTGGCATTAACATATACAATGTGGCATTAACATGTACAATGTGGCATTAACCTATACAATGTGACATTAACATATACAATGTGGCATTAACATGTACAATGTGGCATACAACTGGTTCATCTACCCTTTATCAATATACAACTGGTTCAGCTATCTATCAGAATACAACTGGTTCAGATACCCTCTATCAGAATACAACTGGTTCAGTTACCCTCATTCAATAAACAACTGGTTCAGCTACCCTTTATCAATAAACAACTGGTTCAGCTACCCTCTATCAATAAACAACTGGTTCAGCTTCCCTCTATCAGAATACAACTGGTTCAGCTACCCTCTATCAGAATACAACTGGTTCAGCTACCCTCTATCAGAATACAACTGGTTCAGCTTCCCTCTATCAGAATATAACTGGTTCAGCTTCCCTCTATCAGAATACACCTGACATGTTGCCCATGCATACATCACATTGTCCAAGACATAACTCGTACCATATTTATCCTGTATTAAGCCCAGGGGACCAACTCATATTTTAGTTATTTGATACCCCGGTAAATGATGTACTTTATCATAAAAAGGCTTTTAGAGAGAATGTTTTTAAGAGAATGTTTTTGAGAGAATGTTAGCAGTCAATACTTTCAATTTACTAGCTGCATAGACACCAGGTAATTGAATATTAAGTTTCACAGAAGATTTTTAAGTGAAACTGTTTATATAGGTAGATGCAGTGAAATTAAATTTAGGAACCATCATTGATTTTGAAATAATAATGGTTTGATTCTGTCTTTACATACAACTATTTAGGGTGAGAAACCCTGCAAACAAACTCACAAGTATTGAACCCTGGTCTGTGTTTTATTTACAGATTGGGGTTTGGAGATCACTTTGAGTCCAAGAACCCAGAAGCAGAGGTGAACGAGTACTTAGGACGGGCTATTGACGCTCGGAGTATAGAGAAGCTTCGCTCCGACCATGTTACAACATTCTTTCTTACCTTCCGAAAGAAAGATCTGGAGGAAAAGGTAGCATATCCCTTTAACAGCATTGTCTGTACTAATGCTAATTACCTGCTTAGAGTCAGTTCAGATGACCTTCAGTCTGTTCAGATGACCTACAATCAGTTATTATTGCCTACAGTTAGCTAAGATTACCAAATTCAGATGATCGTTTTGTTGATAATATACATTTATCATATGGATTCTAAATCATTCTTTTGCAGATATATGTAAGCTCTGTCATTCTGTCATTTTATGGAGGGAATTCGCTGTTACCCTTGTCTGTCCTATCCTTAATTCATTTCATTGTGCCAACTTAATTTCTATAGGGACTTTTATCACTCAAATGTCAAAGTCAAATGTAAAAAAGGATCGACTCCAAGGTCAAGCTATGTCACCATTACTATTTATAGAAAATTACCATGTTCATTTCATCATTATAGCAACATTTTTAGCCCACCATGTTTCTTTAGGTATTTCAATCAAATTAAAGGTCAAGCAAAGGTCAAGTATGATCATATACCTTGGATGTATAGCTTCAGGGTTCAAAGGTCAAGGTCACTGATACTATTTATAGGTAATTGTAAAAAAAGACATCAATTTGCATTAGTACGGGCACATTCATTGCAGACATTTTTAAATTCCTTTGCACAAATAATGAATTCATTGATATTACTTGTGTGGTTTTTATTAAAAAAAAAGATTAAATTATCTTTATTTGTGTACTTGATGTTTTCCCATTTCCTTGACATGCAAGCAATTAAACTTTGAGTGTTGAGTTTTGCCAGATATAACTTTTGAGCTAAATATATAAAGCATTGATTCATTTTTAATCTTCTTAAAGTAATTGAGGTCATATGCATCTTTCTTGACTGTGATACTGTTAGAATTATCTCCCTTTAATATCTAGTTATTAGGGATTACACGAATGTTTCCAATGCATTCATTCTGAATTTAAAAGCTTTCAACTGTGTAACACAGTGTTATCAAATTGCTAAGACAATCTAAAGTTGCCCATCATTCAGAAGGCATAGTTATAATTATCTTTGTGTGGAACTCTTTAAAACTGGAGTCATACTAATTAATGTAGCATCCACCCTTAAGAAGACTGTTAAAAATAAATTTCATCAATCTTAAAGTGACCTTTGACGACTGTTTTAGAGTCTGCTTCATATGTATTCTCATCTTTGTGAATTCCTTTTCCTAATATTATTATTTATTTGGTATTTGACAGATGTTTTTAAAGTGATGAATGTGACAGAATGGAACGGTAATGTTTACTCACACACTTACAAGTGATACTTGGTATGACGCACTTGTGAAATTATCGCACGTCACCATATAATCATCACATGTTTGTTGATTTTTTTTCACAAGCTGCAAACTGACAAAACAATAATCTGATAATTCTCAAAATCTCTCTGACTAAAATGCATATTGTGTAGGCAAAGGTATATACATTGTGATTAAAAAATATATTAACAAAATTAATATATTATTTTTTTTAGTATTTTATCTTTATTGCATTTATATTTAACTCGTTAAGGTAAAATTCTGATAAGTAGGTGGGTGGTGATAGTAATATATCAACTAGAACTGTAAATGACATCAGTACAAGCCCTGCACTTAATTCTTCTGTCCTTCTATGCATGGGACACATCCGAAAAAAGAACAAAGAGATTGGAAAACAGAGAAAATAAATACCAGAAACCTGCTGATGAAATTCAGTCAGACATTTAGACAAATTCATTTACCATATAAATATGGGGTGGGTGGTGGGAGACACAACGTCCCAGAATGTAGAGAGTTGTAGTAATCCAGACAAATCTGCCATGGATACATATGTATACACGGGGTCTCACATATGTATACACGGGGTCTCACCAAAATCCAGGTAATGTGTGTGAAAACGGTTAGACTAACACGGAGATTCATTCAAGGGTCCGATTTATTGGAGAGCGTTGTTGACATGTTTCAGCAGGGTAGCCATCATCAGAATGGTTCTGATGACAGCTATCTATAGCTGAAACATGTACATGTATTTTTATATTCAAGCATTTGATTTTCAAAGTGAGAAGTATTTACAGAACCTCACATTCTTTACGTAAAGTGTGGGGGGAATTTTCCCTGTATATTAACACATAGAATGTAGTGTAGTTCATTTATGGACAAATGTTTGAAAATAACACATCCAAAATCAATGTTGATGTCAAAATATATCACCTGTCAAAATCAGAGAGCCATGTTGGAAAAGTGAAACAGCTAGGTTTCATTGATTAAATTTAATTAGCAAACAAAATAGTGGCACCTAAATCTCATTTAATTTTGTATAACATTCTTTAGACCTTGATGGAGTTATTCCTTGTGATAATTGAATATTCATGACTTGAATTTACTTCATCTCAATTTCACTGCACTTAATTGAAATCTGACACTTTTTATAATGAATTAATTATGTCCCTATCTAATTCCTGTAATCATCAATATACATAATATTAATTATTTAAATACAATATTCATATATGTATGGTACATGTACTTTGTAATATTCCATAGTAATTACATGAAATTATATTCCTTGCATATTAGATCAATATTTCTAAATACAAAATTTTTTATACAAACAAATGATCAGAATTTTATTTGCCATATTTTATTAGTCCCCTGCCGTTTGAAAAACGGTGGGACTATAGGTTTACCCTCCGTCCGTCTGTCCGTCCGTCCGTCCGTCCCTCCGTCCGCCCGTCTGTCTGTCTGTCACGCAATAGTTGTCCGGACAACTCCTCCTACTCCGATCTTAACGAAACTTGGTATACATGATCAGTATAACATGTAGTTGTGCATCCCACATTTGTTTTTTCGAAAAACCCTTTTTCAAAAAAAAATTGGGAAATGAATAGGTGCACTTCTGGCTGAGGCAGGGGACTTTGTATTGCTGTTGCAATACTATCCATCCTTGTTTTTTGGAAAAATACTTATTAACAAAAATTTAGTTAAATTTATCATTAATTTAGACCGATCCATATATAAATTTATCATTAATTTAGACCGATCCATACGTAAATTTATCATTTATTTAGACCGATCCATACATAAATTTATCATTAATTTAGACCGATCCATACGTAAATTCATCTTTAATTTAGACCGATCCACACGTAAATTTATCATCAATTTAGACCGATCCATACATAAATTTATCATTAATTAAGACCGATTCATACATAAATTTATCATTAATTTAGACTGATTCATACATAAATTTATCATCAATTTAGACCAATTCATACATAAATTTATCATTGATTTAGACCAATCCATGTGTAAAATCATTAATTTAGACCGATCCATACGTAAATTTATCATTTATTTAGACCGATCCATACATAAATTTATAATTAATTTAGACCGATCCATACATAAATTTATAATTAATTTAGACCGATCCACAAATAAATTTATAATTAATTTAGACCGATCCACACATCAATTTATAATTAATTTAGACCGATCCATACATAAATTTATCATTTATTTAGACCGATCCACATGTAAATATATCATTAATTTAGACCGATCCATACATAAATTTATAATTAATTTAGACCGATCCACAAATAAATTTATAATTAATTTAGACCGATCCACACATAAATTTATCATTTATTTAGACCGATCCATACATTTTATCATTAATTTAGACCGATCCATACATAAATTTATCATTTATTTAGATCGATCCATACGTAAATTTATCATTAATTTAGACCGATCCATACATCAATTTATTATTAATTTAGATTGATCCATACATAAATTTATCATTAATTTAGACCGATCCATACATAAATTTATCATTAATTTAGACTGATCCACATGTAAATTTATCATTAATTTAGACCAATCCATACATCAATTTATCATTAATTTAGAACGATCCACAAATAGATTTATAATTAATTTAGACCGATCCACACATCAATTTATCATTTATTTAGACCGATCCATACATCAATTTATCATTAATTTAGACCGATCCATACATAAATTTATCATTTATTTAGACCGATCCATACATAAATTTATCATTAATTTAGACCGATCCACACATAAATTTATTATTAATTTAGACCGATCCATACATAAATTTATAATTAATTTAGACTGATCCATACCTAAATTTATCATTTATTTAGACCGATCCATACATAAATTTATCATTAATTTAGACTGATCCATACATTTTATCATTAATTTAGACCGATCCACACATAACTTTATTATTAATTTAGACTGATCCATACATAAATTTATCATTAATTTAGACTGATCCATACATTTTATCATTAATTTAGACCGATCCATACATAAATTTATAATTAATTTAGACTGATCCATACATTTCATCATTAATTTAGACCGATCCATACATAAATTTATCATTTATTTAGACCGATCCACATGTAAATATATCATTAATTTAGACCGATCCATACATAAATTTATAATTAATTTAGACCGATCCACAAATAAATTTATAATTAATTTAGACCGATCCACACATAAATTTATCATTTATTTAGACCGATCCATACATTTTATCATTAATTTAGACCGATCCATACATAAATTTATCATTTATTTAGATCGATCCATACGTAAATTTATCATTAATTTAGACCGATCCATACATCAATTTATTATTAATTTAGATTGATCCATGCATAAATTTATCATTAATTTAGACCAATCCATACGTAAATTTATCATTAATTTAGACTGATCCACATGTAAATTTATCATTAATTTAGACCGATCCATACATAAATTTATCATTAATTTAGACCGATCCATACATAAATTTATTATTAATTTAGACCGATCCATACATAAATTTATCATTAATTTAGACCGATCCATACATAAATTTATTATTAATTTAGACTGATCCATACATTTTATCATTAATTTAGACCGATCCATACATAAATTTATCATTTATTTAGACCGATCCATACGTAAATTTATCATTAATTTAGACTGATCCCTACATAAATTTATCATTAATTTAGACCGATCCATACATAAATTTATCATTGATTTAGACTGATCCACATGTAAATTTATCATTAATTTAGACTGATCCCTACATAAATTTATCATTAATTTAGACCGATCCATACATAAATTTATCATTGATTTAGACTGATCCACATGTAAATTTATCATTAATTTAGACTGATCCACATGTAAATTTATCATTAATTTAGACCAATCCATACATAAATTTATCATTAATTTAGACCGATCCATACATAAATTTATCATTAATTTAGACCGATCCATACGTAAATTTATCATTAATTTAGACCGATCCATACATAAATTTATCATTAATGTAGACCGATCCCTGCATAAATTTATCATTAATTTAGACTGATCCATACATGAATTTATCATTTATTTAGACCGATCCATACATAAATTTATCATTGATTTAGACTGATCCATACATTTTATCATTAATTTAGACCGATCCACACATAAATTTATTATTAATTTAGACCGATCCATACATAAATTTATCATTTATTTAGACCGATCCATACATAAATTTATCATTAATTTAGACCGATCCACACATAAATTTATTATTAATTTAGACCGATCCATACATAAATTTATAATTAATTTAGACTGATCCATACCTAAATTTATCATTTATTTAGACCGATCCATACATAAATTTATCATTAATTTAGACTGATCCATACATTTTATCATTAATTTAGACCGATCCACACATAACTTTATTATTAATTTAGACTGATCCATACATAAATTTATCATTAATTTAGACTGATCCATACATTTTATCATTAATTTAGACCGATCCATACATAAATTTATAATTAATTTAGACTGATCCATACATTTCATCATTAATTTAGACCGATCCATACATAAATTTATCATTTATTTAGACCGATCCATACGTAAATTTATCATTAATTTAGACCGATCCATACATAAATTTATCATTAATTTAGACCGATCCATACATAAATTTATCATTAATTTAGACTGATCCACATGTAAATATATCATTAATTTAGACCAATCCTTACATCAATTTATCATTAATTCAAACCGATCCATACATAAATTTATCATTAATTTAGACTGATCCACATGTAAATTTATCATTAATTTAGACCAATCCATACATAAATTTATCATTAATTTAGACCGATCCATACATAAATTTATCATTAATTTAGACCGATCCATACGTAAATTTATCATTAATTTAGACCGATCCATACATAAATTTATCATTAATGTAGACTGATCCATACATAAATTTATCATTAATTTAGATTGATCCAGGCGTAAATTTATCACTTATTTAGACCGATCCATACATAAATTTATCATTAATCTTGACCAATCCATACATAAATTTATCATTAATTTAGACCGATCCATACATAAATATATCATTAATTTAGACCGATCCATACATCAATTTATCATTAATTTAGACCGATCCATACGTAAATTTATCATTAATTTAGACCGATCCACATGTAAATATATCATTAATTTAGACCGATCCACATGTAAATATATCATTAATTTAGACCGATCCATACATAAATTTACCATTGATTTAGACCGATCCATACATAAATTTATTATTAATTTAGACCGATCCATACGTAAATTTATCATTAATTTAGACCGATCCATGCGTAAATTTATCATTAATTTAGACCGATCCATACATAAATTTATCATTAATTTAGACCGATCCATACATAAATTTATCATTAATTTAGACCGATCCATACATAAATTTATCATTAATTTAGACCGATCCATGCGTAAATTTATCATTAATTTAGACCGATCCATACATAAATTTATCATTAATTTAGATTGATCCATGCATAAATTTATCATTAATTTAGACCAATCCATACGTAAATTTATCATTAATTTAGACTGATCCACATGTAAATTTATCATTAATTTAGACCGATCCATACATAAATTTATCATTAATTTAGACTGATCCATGCGTAAATTTATCATTAATTCAGATTGATCCATACATAAATTTATTATTAATTTAGACCGATCCATACATAAATTTATCATTAATTTAGACCGATCCATACATAATTTTTTTATTAATTTAGACCGATCCATATGTAAATTTATTATTAATTTAGATTGATCCATGCGTAAATTTATCATTAATTTAGACCGATCCATACATAAATTTATCATTAATTTAGACCGATCCATACGTAAATTTATCATTAATTTAGACCGATCCATACATAAATTTATCATTAATGTAGACTGATCCATACATAAATTTATCATTAATTTAGATTGATCCATGCGTAAATTTATCACTTATTTAGACCGATCCATACATATATTTATCATTAATCTTGACCAATCCATACTTAAAATTATCATTAATTTAGACCGATCCATACATAAATATATCATTAATTTAGACCGATCCATACATCAATTTATCATTAATTTAGACCGATCCATACGTAAATTTATCATTAATTTAGACCGATCCACATGTAAATATATCATTAATTTAGACCGATCCACATGTAAATATATCATTAATTTAGACCGATCCATACATAAATTTACCATTGATTTAGACCGATCCATACATAAATTTATTATTAATTTAGACCGATCCATACGTAAATTTATCATTAAATTAGACCGATCCATGCGTAAATTTATCATTAATTTAGACCGATCCATACATAAATTTATCATTAATTTAGACCGATCCATACATAAATTTATCATTAATTTAGACCGATCCATGCGTAAATTTATCATTAATTTAGACCGATCCATACATAAATTTATCATTAATTTAGATTGATCCATGCATAAATTTATCATTAATTTAGACCAATCCATACGTAAATTTATCATTAATTTAGACTGATCCACATGTAAATTTATCATTAATTTAGACCGATCCATACATAAATTTATCATTAATTTAGACCGATCCATACATAAATTTATTATTAATTTAGACCGATCCATACATAAATTTATCATTAATTTAGACCGATCCATACATAAATTTATTATTAATTTAGACTGATCCATACATTTTATCATTAATTTAGACCGATCCATACATAAATTTATCATTTATTTAGACCGATCCATACGTAAATTTATCATTAATTTAGACTGATCCCTACATAAATTTATCATTAATTTAGACCGATCCATACATAAATTTATCATTGATTTAGACTGATCCACATGTAAATTTATCATTAATTTAGACTGATCCCTACATAAATTTATCATTAATTTAGACCGATCCATACATAAATTTATCATTGATTTAGACTGATCCACATGTAAATTTATCATTAATTTAGACCAATCCTTACATCAATTTATCATTAATTTAAACCGATCCATACATAAATTTATCATTAATTTAGACTGATCCACATGTAAATTTATCATTAATTTAGACCAATCCATACATAAATTTATCATTAATTTAGACCGATCCATACATAAATTTATCATTAATTTAGACCGATCCATACGTAAATTTATCATTAATTTAGACCGATCCATACATAAATTTATCATTAATGTAGACTGATCCATACATAAATTTATCATTAATTTAGATTGATCCATGCGTAAATTTATCACTTATTTAGACCGATCCATACATAAATTTATCATTAATCTTGACCAATCCATACATAAATTTATCATTAATTTAGACCGATCCATACATAAATATATCATTAATTTAGACCGATCCATACATCAATTTATCATTAATTTAGACCGATCCATACGTAAATTTATCATTAATTTAGACCGATCCACATGTAAATATATCATTAATTTAGACCGATCCACATGTAAATATATCATTAATTTAGACCGATCCATACATAAATTTACCATTGATTTAGACCGATCCATACATAAATTTATTATTAATTTAGACCGATCCATACGTAAATTTATCATTAATTTAGACCGATCCATGCGTAAATTTATCATTAATTTAGACCGATCCATACATAAATTTATCATTAATTTAGACCGATCCATACATAAATTTATCATTAATTTAGACCGATCCATGCGTAAATTTATCATTAATTTAGACCGATCCATACATAAATTTATCATTAATTTAGATTGATCCATGCATAAATTTATCATTAATTTAGACCAATCCATACGTAAATTTATCATTAATTTAGACTGATCCACATGTAAATTTATCATTAATTTAGACCGATCCATACATAAATTTATCATTAATTCAGACCGATCCATACATAAATTTATCATTAATTTAGACCGATCCATACATAAATTTATTATTAATTTAGACCGATCCATACATAAATTTATCATTAATTTAGACCGATCCATACATAAATTTATTATTAATTTAGACCGATCCATATGTAAATTTATTATTAATTTAGATTGATCCATGCGTTAATTTATCAGTAATTTAGATTGATCCATACATAAATTTATCATTAATTTAGACCGATCCATACATAAATTTATCATTAATTTAGACTGATCCATGCTTAAATTTATCATTAATTCAGATTGATCCATACATAAATTTATTATTAATTTAGACCGATCCATACATAAATTTATCATTAATTTAGACCGATCCATACATAAATTTTTTATTAATTTAGACCGATCCATATGTAAATTTATTATTAATTTAGATTGATCCATGCGTAAATTTATCAGTAATTTAGATTGATCCATACATAAATTTATCATTAATTTAGACCGATCCATACATAAATTTATCATTAATTTAGACTGATCCATGCGTAAATTTATCATTAATTCAGATTGATCCATACATAAATTTATTATTAATTTAGACCGATCCATACATCAATTTATTATTAATTTAGACCGATCCATACATAAAGTTATTATTAATTTAGACCGATCCATGCGTAAATTTATCATTAATTTGATAAGGACAACACCTGATACATGTAGCTGCATCAGCATGATTTTAGTAGAAAATGAAATTTACACGTGCAGTGAAATATTTAAAATAGTTATTAAACATATATATTTTTTTTCTTATTGTTTTTTATTTGATTGGCATGTTGACTGTGTGGTTACTGACAATAAAACAAACATACATATTTAATACAATGTAACACAGAATAGTTTTGTGAATCATGTATTCAGATGCCCTATTTTAAATTCAGGACATTTTTTGTGGAGACTCAAATTTGGTGTTTTTAGCTCACCTGCCCAAAGGGCAAGTGAGTTTATTCTGTGGCACATCGCCCATCTTCCATCCAGCCGTCTGGTTTCAACTAATCCATTCAAACAGCATCTTCTCAATACCCAAGAGGCCCGAAGACCTTATATTGGCTGGTAGCCTGCTAGGGTGAAGGGCTAATTAGTTTGTTCAAATGAATAACCTTGAAATACATTCAAGGTCACAGAGGTCAAATAAGTTAAAATCTTTAAACTATGATTTCTTGATAGCCAAGAGACTCCCCAGACCTCATATTGGGCCAATAGTATTCTGGAATGAAGGCTTACAGAATTTACTTACATGAATAAACCTAGCTAACCATCTCTGATGATAGTAAACCTAGCTAACCATCTCTGATGATAATAAACCTGGCTAACCATCTCTGATGATAATAAACCTAGCTAACCTTCTCTGATGATAATAAACCTAGCTAACCATCTCTGATGATAATAAACCTAGCTAACCATCTCTGATGATAATAAACCTAGCTAACCATCTCTGATGATAATAAACCTAGCTAACCATCTCTAATGATAATAAACCTAGTTAAACATCTCTGATGATAATAAACCTAGCTAACCATCTCTGATGATAATAAACCTAGCTAAACATCTCTGATGATAATAAACCTAGCTAACCTTCTCTGATGATAATAAACCTAGCTAACCTTCTCTAATGATAATAAACCTAGCTAACCTTCTCTGATGATAATAAACCTAGCTAACCATCTCTGATGATAATAAACCTAGTTAAACATCTCTGATGATAATAAACCTAGCTAACCATCTCTGATGATAATAAACCTAGCTAACCATCTCTAATGATAATAAACCTATAACCATCTCTGATGATAATAAACCTAGCTAACCATCTCTGATGATAATAAACCTAGGTAACCATCTCTGATGATAGTAAACCTAGCTAACCATCTCTAATGATAATAAACCTAACTAACCATCTCTGATGATAATAAACCTAGCTAACCATCTCTGATGATAATAAACCTAGCTAACCATCTCTGATGATAATAAACCTAGCTAACCATCTCTAATGATAATAAACCTAGTTAAACATCTCTGATGATAATAAACCTAGCTAACCATCTCTAATGATAATAAACCTAGGTAACCATCTCTGATGATAATAAACCTAGCTAACCATCTCTGATGATAGTAAACCTAGCTAACCATCTCTGATGATAATAAACCTAGCTAACCATCTCTGATGATAATTAAACCTAGCTAACCATCTCTGATGATAATAAACCTAGCTAACCATCTCTGATGATAATAAACCTAGCTAACCATCTCTGATGATAATAAACCTAGCTAACCTTCTCTGATGATAATAAACCTAGCTAACCATCTCAGATGATAATAAACCTAGCTAACCATCTCTGATGATAATAAACCTAGCTAACCATCTCTTATGGTAATAAACCTAGTTAACCTTCTCTGATGATAATAAACCTAGTTAAACATCTCTGATGATAATAAACCTAGCTAACCTTCTCTGATGATAATAAACCTAGCTAACCATCTCTAATGATAATAAACCTAGTTAAACATCTCTGATGACAATTAACCTAGCTAACCATCTCTGATCATAATAAACCTAGCTAACCTTCTCTGATCATAATAAACCTTGCTAACCATCTCTAATGATAATAAACCTTGCTAACCATCTCTAATGATAATAAACCTAGTTAACCTTCTCTGATGATAATAAACCTAGCTAACCATCTCTGATGATAATAAACCTAGCTAACCATCTCTGATGATAATAAACCTAGCTAACCATCTCTGATGATTTGATAAAGTGGTAATCAGTGTTAGTTACTATCTGCATATAAATGATCTTAATCAACTTCAAAGTGGCTCTAGAAGCAAGTGAGCGATTCAAGCCCAATAGGCCTCTTGTTTGTAAAATGTAACATTTTGTGGATAGTCACATAGGTAGAAACACACAAAATTAACTGAAATTTTAATTGAATTAATTTAAGTTAATCTCATTCCAAGAAGGTGATTTTTTTTAGTTGTTGAAACAGACCTCTGAAATTATTCACAATGTTGTATTATATGCAGTAGTATTTCAAAATGTAAATTCAGTTGTTGACTTGGTTTTTCAACACTAATCTTACCGTGGTATGAAAATAATTGCAATATGACAATATAAAATGAGAAACAACCATTTTCCTGTTACAATTTGTGGCAAAAGTAATTCATGGACATATGAGTTCATGGTCTAGGGTACCCATTAATGAAACTAAGATAATGGTGAATGTCTTCACAGTAGTGACTCACTGTTAATGAGCCTTTGTGTTATATTTCAGTATTCGAAGGTACGGGACACTATGTTCACCTCTCACCTCTGCTGTACGTTACTAATACTGATGTGTATTGCCATCATTCAACTCGTCATTTTACATCAGTAAGTATAGATATATCTGTTGTCAGTGGCAACGATAAGCTTGTTATTTCCAGTTATATATTGATTCAGAGCCTAACGTTATATTACAATTGTTCTTAATGAGAATAGTTGATGTCAAACTTTTTGTGTGTCACAGGTGAGAACCATTTTTATCACTGCTAGCAGCAGAACTCACCTATATGATAATTACTGAAAGTGTTTTCGTTTTCAGAAAACGAGAAAATTTACATCGGTATACCCACATTTCCTCTGACTTGTTTTGTTGTTAATTATAAAAATATGAAATATGAAAAATATTGAAGTGATTTCTATGAAGCACATTCTTGAGGTTAATATCTTTATTCAGTTCATTGATTTGATGTGAAGTTTTTAAATTATACATATTTCACAGCCAAAGTTTAAAGTGATAGAATTTAGTAAGATGGGATTGATCGAACAATGATATAATTAAAACTTTGAAAAGTGGAAACATCATTACTTTGAATTGTAAAATGTATATATTAATATATCTGATATAGGAGAGGTAATTACAAGCCATTAATATATATTATATATCTGATATAGGGGAGGTAATTACAAGCCATTAATATATCTGATATAGGGGAGGTAATTACAAGCCATTAATATATATTAATATATCTGATATAGGGGAGGTAATTACAAGCCATTAATATATCTGATATAGGGGAGGTAATAACAAGCCATTAATATATATTAATATATCTGATATAGGGGAGGTAATTACAAGCCATTAATATATCTGATAAAGGGGAGGTAATTACAAGCCATTAATATATCTGATATAGGGGAGGTAATTACAAGCCATTAATATATATTAATATATCTGATATAGGGGAGGTAATTACAAGCCATTAATATATTTGATATAGGGGAGGTAATTACAAGCCATTAATGTATATTAATATATCTGATATAGGGGAGGTAATTACAAGCCATTGATATATATAAGTATATCTGATATAGGGGAGGTAATTACAAGCCATCAATATATATCAATATATCTGATAAAGGGGAGGTAATTACAAGCCATTAATATATCTGATATAGGGGAGGTAATTACAAGCCATCAATATATATCAATATATCTGATAAAGGGGAGGTAATTACAAGCCATTAATATATCTGATATAGGAGAGGTAATTACAAGCCATCAATATATATCAATATATCTGATAAAGGGGAGGTAATAACAAGCCATTAATATATCTGATATAGGGGATTTGGTTTCCAATCCAGGTATATGTAAACCATCTATTTTAACAAAAAGTCACTTTAAGTGTTGAATTGATAAATATTTAGATGAAAGTTTAAGTGATTTTGTTCAAACATCTCTGAGTACTAATGTTGTTTTATGAGTCCACATCTTTGTAACATCATTATTTCAGTCAAAAATGCTTTCTGTTTCAGATCAATAATTTTAGCAATATTTTTCCCGTCATGTTTCGTCATTATCATCATTTTGTTCCTGTTGGTTTTATCCGAGTCCTCACAGGTAAGTCAGATTTTAAAATATTAGATTTTTTCTGAAGTGCCCTCATACACTGCATCTGATATTTCTAAACACTGGTCAATATTTCTATTTTTCCAAGAAAATAAACACAAACAAACAAACAAAAATGTTGCAAAAAAAATAAACATGAGAGGAGTCGCTTGAATTTATACAAGCCAAAATTACAGTATTCAGATGTGTCTGGCTAAAAAAGAGGCATCTAATGATATTGATAATCTGTTTATTTTAAATTTGTTTAGTACATTGTTTTTCAAGACAGCGAATCTTACATTACAGACAAAGTTTTTCTTTCTTTCTTCAGTTTATGCCAAAAGGACTGAGATCTGCAGCCACGAAAATCGCAGTCAATAAATGGCTCAATCAAATAGTGACCACCCTGGCCGTCTCTGTCCTCTTTGTGGCCTCTGTGTTTGCCATGGTATGTATATCTATCTATATTTAGTCACGATAATATTGTGTTGCTCAGAAGGCGAGTCACTCCTTGTTTTTTTTACCTCCAACAAAGAAAGTTACAAATTTTACAGTATTAGTCCGACAAAACGTCACGTGAGACTATATATATGTATTATTGTTATTTTTCTTGCTTAATGTCCTCATCAACATCTCAGTTTTGCATTTAGATTCTTTTCTCAAAAAGTGTAAGTCTAGTTTTAATCAAACTTCGTATATATACGGTAAACCTTTGGTTAGTTCGAACACTTTATCACTAGGCCTCCACCACTGGGTTGTGAGTTCGAAACCCACACGGGCAGTTGCCAGGTACTGACCGGTGGTTTTTCTCCAGGTACTCCATCTTTCCTCTACCTCCAAAACCAGGCACGTCCTTAAATGACCCTAGCTGTTAATAGGACGTTTAACAAAATAAACCAAATAAAGCGATGAATATTTTCATGTCACTTGACCCACGACAGACTTATCGATAGAGACCAATATGTTTGTGTAGAAAGTAACATTTGTTTCGCTGTCACATATTTCCAGACTGATGAATCTTGAACACATCTATATACATGTTTCACAGAATTATTCTGTGTTAATGGTATGTTTGTTTCTTTTATTTTCAGTTTTTCCTTGGAACCAACAGTTATATTGAATGTCTTTCATCATATTATGGAATATCTCAATCCAGTTTCAACATAAGTTTGGTGCATTTGGCAAATATCTCGCGAGTAACCGAAACTAACATATGCCACCAATCAGATGCGACGACACATTTCCCTGAACACTTTACCTTCTGTGTTATGCTAGCTATGATAGGCTGTGCTGTATACGTACAGGCCAGTAGTGTGTTCAAACTTGTCGTACTCCTTGTCATGTTATTAGGCTATTGTGTGATAGTCGAAGTGTTCTTCGTCAATTTGTATGACAATCGGGACTTACTATTGGTGGCAGGAAGTGGGTAAGTAAAAATTCCACTTTATTTCGTTAACCCCAACCACCACAACTTGCCGTAGGCAGCAGTGTTGCTTCTTGTCCATCTTCATAGTTACTATAATTACCGTATACACCAACCAATAGTTAAAATTTCTTCTTTTATCTTTTAAATTTCTACTGAAGTTAACATAAATAATTAATAACATCCCAAACATTCTGTCATACTCTGTCCCTATAATTATTCCATTTATAAGTTATAAGCGATAAGTTTTGAGATGCTGACATGTTATTAGCTCACCTGCCTGAAGGGTAGATGACTTTGACCTTCATTCAAGGTCACGCATGGGTCAAATAGGCTATAATCTTCAAACAACTTCTCAATAACCAAGACTCCCAGGTACTTGATGTTGGGCCTGTCTGTATCATGCTGGGATGTAGGGTTACCAAGTTTGTTCAAATGAATGACCTTTTGCACCTACATTCAAGGTCACAGGGGTGAAATAGGCTCAAATCTTTAAACAATGATTTTGCGATAGCCAAGAGTCACCAATCAGTGATATTTGGCCAATAGTTGCTGGAATGAAGGACTAGATTGACATGAATAACCTAGCTTACTCTGATATTTGAATAAAGTGGTAATCAGCATAGTATCTGTAGAAATGACCTCAATAAACTTCAACTTTCTGTAGAGCTAGGTGAGTGATACAGGCTCACTGGGCCTCTTGTTATGTACAGGTGTGGTCTGTTGTTATGTTAAGTTGTGGTATAATGTTCGGGTGTGGTCTGTGTTTCAGTAAGGAGCTCGGTGACCCAGTTTCCTTTATCCCCCTGAAGTGGGAGACAGTAGCAGTGCTGGTGGTGCTAGTCGGGATCCTTTTTGTACAGACACAACAAGTAGAATCTACATCCAGACTCGACTTTCTGTGGAAAGTCCAGGTAAGGCTGTGGATAGGTAGTTCACTCAACAGATGTCAATATACAGTCCATCAAGGGCATTCCCGGTCATTCGTATATAAAGGCCACTTGTTTGGGTTATAATGTAATGCCATTTATCATATCTGAACCTCAATATAAAAGACATGCACCTGTCTATGAAAAACACTAAGACCACATTTGTGTTCTCCCTTGAATGACTTTTATAGACAGGTTTGACTGTATGAACCTCTATAAAGGTCAACTGCTTATAAATGATCCTTTTATGTACTCCGTTTAGTGGTCTTTATAGACAGGTTTGACTGTATGAACCTCTATAAAGGCCACCTGTCTATAAAGGTCACTTTTGTGTACTCCCTTGAGTGAACTTTATTGACAGGTTTGACTCTACAAATCTCAATAAAGTCTACCTGTCTATAAAGGCTCATTGTGTGTACTCCCTTGATTGACCTTATAGACAGGTTTGACTGTAGTATCTCTTTAAAAGGCCACCTGTCTATAAAGGTCACTTTTGTGTACTCCCTTGAGTGAACTTTATTGACAGGTTTGACTGTATATGTTCCAACCAGTGGCTTTATAGAGAGGTTTTGATGTAGAGACAAACCATCAGTAAATGAGCAGTAAGGGCACACAAGTCACATTAGCTGTGATGTTTTGTAAAAGTCATCATCTGGGATATTTTACATCACACCTCTGAGGTCATAAGTACTTCTGAAGAATCTGCTTTTCTTGTTTCGAAATTTATTTCAATCTTTGTATGATCATTTATGAACACTGGATAGATTTCTGGAAAACTTCTGTAAGGGAAGTTGTCACATAAACTATCAAGAAATCTAAGAATGTGACATCAGAAATGTAGGAATTATTGGATAAATCTGTATCTGTAGGCGTACAAATGTTTGTATCTGTAGGCGTACAAATGTTTGCATCTGTAGGCGTACAAATGTTTGTATCTGTAGGCGTACAAATGTTTGTATCTGTAGGCGTACAATGTAGGCGTACAAATGTTTGTATCTCTAGGCGTACAAATGTTTGTATCTCTGTAGGCGTACAAATGTTTGTATCTGTAGGCGTACAAATGTTTGTATCTCTGTAGGCGTACAAATGTTTATCTCTGTAGGCATACAAATGTTTATCTCTGTAGGCGTACAAATGTTTGTATCTCTGTAGGCGTACAAGTGTTTGTATCTCTGTAGGCGTACAAATGTTTGTATCTCTGTAGGCGTACAAATGTTTGTATCTCTAGGCGTACACATTTTTGTATCTCTGTAGGCGTACAAATGTTTGTATCTCGATCTGTAGGCCTACAAATGTTTGTATCTCTGTAGGCATACAAATGTTTATCTCTGTAGGCATACAAATTTTTGTATCTCAGTAGGCGTACAAATGTTTGTATCTCTAGGCGTACAAATGTTTGTATCTCTGTAGGCGTACAAATGTTTATCTCTGTAGGCGTACAAATGTTTATCTCTGTAGGTGTACAAATGTTTTTTATCTCTGTAGGCGACCGAAGAGAAGGAGGAGATGGAGAGTCTGCGAGCCTACAACAAGAGGCTTGTCACCAACATCCTTCCAATCAATGTGGCTGAACACTTCATGAAAAACACATACAAAAAGGATGAGGTGAGTGGGTGCGGTGGTGGTGAGTGGTTAGTGGTCGGTGGGATTGGTCAGTAGTGAGTGGGTTCGGTCAGTGGTCGGTAGTAAGTGGGTTCGGTCAGTAGTCAGTGGTCAGTGGTGAATGGGTGTAGTGAATGGATTTAGTGAGTGGTCAGTTAAGTTGGTCAGTAGTGAGTGATTAAAGTGAGTGCAGGTCAGTGGACATGGTCAGTGGTGAATGGGTGTAATGAATGGATGTGGTATGTGGTCAGTTTGATTGGTCAGTAGTGAGTGATTAAAGTGAGTGGTCAGTGGACATGGTCAGTGATGAATGGGTGTAGTGAATGGTCAGTTGGGTTGGTCAGTAGTGAGTGAGTGTGGTCAGTGGGCATAGTTTGTGTGTATATTCTTTGAGATTAAGGAAATTCTTAAACTTCAGGCCAGCTTGTTTGTAATCAAGAATAGTGTAAACCATTTTCAATATAATTATCCTTTATAGTTAAAATACATGGTCTCTGTATATTATATATAGATGATTAACCCGGAACATTCTACATATAATTAAATAGCATAGAATTTACTAAACGTCATTCTTTATCAAACAAAACAATAATATAGAGAAATCACTGGAATTGTATTGATTCTGTGTTAACGTTGAACCTGAGCACACACATAACACTTGTAACTTGTTTGTTTAAGGACTTGTACTACATGGATTCGGAGAACTCGTGTATTATGTTTGCATCCATAACCAACTTTTCCGAGTTTTACATGGAGCTGGAGGGAAACAATGAGGGTGTGGAATGTCTCCGTCTCCTTAACGAGATCATTGCCGACTTTGACGAAGTATGCTAATTAATTACATTAATGAATATTGACATTTTCAAAGAAAATTTATATGAAATTAATGATATTTTAAATTTTACATGAAATTAATGATATTTTAAAAGTTATATGAAATTAACAATATTTGAAAATTTATATAAAATTAAAGATAATCAAGAAGCAATATAATTTCAACATGGCAGAAATTAATAATCAATGTCCAAAGGAGCTTGAATGTATCGGTGAGATTTTGAAATCAAAGTTTAAAATTGACAATTGAAGCAAAAATTTCATCATGTTTAGTTTTATCCTTCTTAATTTATATCTCTATCTACAAGTTCATTGACAATAGAAAACCTCAGTAAAATTATATAATAAATCATCATATTTGTATTCATATTACTGAGAAATTCTTGTTTTACACAGGTACTGGGGGATGAGAAATTTGGATGTATTGAGAAGATAAAGACAATCGGGTCGACTTATATGGCTGCATCTGGTCTCACACCCCAGACAAACTTTTCAGACATGAGTCATGTTATTGCTCTTGCGGAGTATGCCTTTGCTATTCAGGCACAGCTGCAGTATGTCAACGAGCATTCCTTCAACAACTTCAAACTCCGAATCGGTCAGTAATATTCCCTCAATACAGTTCAAAATTGTCAATGAGCATTCCTTCTACAACTTCAAACTCCGAATTGGTCAGTAATATTCCCTCAATACAGTTCAAAATTGTCAATGAGCATTCCTTCTACAACTTCAAACTCCGAATTGGTCAGTAATATTCCCTCAATACAGTTCAAAATTGTCAATGAGCATTCCTTCTACAACTTCAAACTCCCAATTGGTCAGTAATATTCCCTCAATACAGTTCAAAATTGTCAATGAGCATTCCTTCATCAACTTCAAACTCCAAATTGGTCAGTAATATTCCTTCAATACAGTTCAAAATTGTCAATGAGCATTCCTTCTACAACTTCAAACTCCGAATTGGTCAGTAATATTCCCTCAATACAGTTCAAAATTGTCAATGAGCATTCCTTCAACAACTTCAAACTCCAAATTGGTCAGTAATATTCCTTCAATACAGTTCAAAATTGTCAATGAGCATTCCTTTCTACGACTTCAAACTCCAAATTGGTCAGTAATATTCCTTCAGTACAGTTCAAAATTGTCAAGGGTATTCCTTTATCAACTTTAATTTCAGAGTCTCTAGTGATGTTCCTACTACAGGTTTACTTCAATAAGATTCAGAATTGTCAATTGCACATTTTATGTTAGTACTTTCTAATTGATAACTTCAAATTTAGTGTAGTTCAGTGATAATCATTCAAGAAATTCAAATTCAGAATCTTTAAAAAAAAAATTTAATCTGACAATTTCATCAACAATTTTGAACTTGGAGAAGTCCTTCAATAAAAATGAGATTAGGAAAGTGCCTTTGGTGTATCTTCCAATAAATATTTCGGTTATTTGATAATTAATATAAAAGATGATATCCATTAAGAACTATATTTTTTTCTTTATGTATGAATTGTTTTTGTTCTTAAGGTGAGAAATCATGTAAATGATTAGTGATTTGTTTTTTCCGAATAGGTCGATTGATTATTTCTGATTTCAGGAATGAACGTGGGGCCTGTAGTCAGCGGAGTTATCGGCGCCCGTAAGCCTCACTATGATATCTGGGGAAACAGCGTGAATGTTGCCAGTAGAATGGACAGTACCGGGCTGCCCAACTGTATACAGGTACTGCTCAGCTCCTGGAGTTTTTTCCGGTTTTCCTGATGCTGACTAATATCATATCTTTCCTGTTATAAGCCCAGGGCTTTAATACTTAAACTCTAGCTTGTTACCAGACATGGGCTAAATACTCATCAATAGATATGTACTTATAGCAAGTTATATTACAATGATCAAGTTTCTCAGCTTTTTCAGTTTTTATTTTCTGCCTGCCATGCCACACCTGTAGACTCTGCATTTAGGTCATTTTCTTCAGTCAATAAAGATTTTAAGATGGCATTTTGTTTTTAAATTCTTTACATCTGTATCATTTATATTTTTAGATAAATTAAAAATAAAACAACTTGGTAAAAATACCTGGTTTATTTTGAAAAAAAAATGTTTGGAGTTTCTAGAAGTTTTGAAGATAAGGACTGTTGACTAAGGCTCAATGTCATGTTGGTGCGCTTTACATAATTCTCTGTTTGAAAGATAATTGAAATGCAAATTCCTGAAATTGAAAATCTGTTGCCCCTATTACAACTCTGTCAAGAATGTTTTCTCGTCATTTCCTAACTACCCAAGGTAAACCTCAACTTTGACCTGGAAAAATTTACATGTATATCTAAACGTTTGTTTTGATCAATATCTATTTCATTAAATTACTTTTAAAATGTTTTGTTTTCTAGGTAACACAGGATATGCACAACATTTTGTCAGTCAGAGGATATGAGCTGAAGTGTCGTGGCATTGTCAAGGTCAAGGGCAAGGGTGATATGACCACGTATTTCCTTACCGGACGTCCAGACGGCAAAAGTCACATGGTTATGCAGACCTAATGTTATTGCTCATATGGCAATTTAATCAAATTTAAACACAGTGCTTTTTTCTATTTGAGAAACAGATTAGTCCAGTTTTCGTGTCATTTTGGATGTGTACAAGTATGGTGTAAAATAACACCCACATGCAACTTTTTAAAGTGGCACTACAGTCTAAGGGAGACTACTCCCAGAATTTTGATTGACTGAAGATCTGACTGTCCAACAGGGGCCTTAGAAAGTTGAATGATATTTTGTTATAATGGTAAAAGTTAATCCAGTTTTTCTGTTTAACATTAAGATTTTTAACTTATTTTTTTTTACATCCTCCTGTTATTTTGAGTTCGTTATCTTGCCCTAGTCATGGATTGTCATGGACTAATAGCTAGTCCATTGATTTTAATGGGTGTTTCGCTAATAAATAGTTGATTTATTTTAATGTGGTTTTAACTAGTCAGTTGATTTTAATTGGTTTTTAAGCTAATAACTAGTCAGTTGATTTTAATTGGTCTTTTTTAACTAATATCTAGTCAGCTGATTTTAATGGGGTTTAACTAATAACTAATCAATTGATTTTAATGAGGTTTTAACTAATAACTAGTCTGTTAATTTTAATGGGGTTTAACTAGTAACTAGTCTGTTAATTTTAATGGGGTTTAACTAATTAATAATCAAGTAATTTTAATGGGGTTTAACTAATTAATAATCAAGTGATTTTAATGGGTCTTTTTTAACTAATTATTAGTCAGTTGATTTTTATGGGGTTTTAAGCTTATAACTACTCAGTTGATTTTGATGAACTTTCAACTAATATATAGTCCACTGATTGTCATTATCTTTAGATAAGATGATATAGGATAGTGAACATTTTATCAAAGAAAGATTTTTTTTCAATTACCATATTTTGAGATTTCTTTGCACTATACAAAATATGTTCACATTTCGTGGATGTTATAAGATCATCCATTGGTATTCAAATGTTTAATAAGTTTTGTCTTTGATAAGAATGTGGTACTAGTGATGATTATGTACATGTATGTCTTTAGCACCATACACATAAGATATCATGCAGACATGAAAACTACCTAAAACTTAATATAAATGTATATTTAATATTTTTTAAATGAAAATTAGATTGGATTTCATAAAGGTATAGATTTTTTTTCTCACAATAGTTGTGATGACAAGTTACATATCTCATGTATATTTTTATAGTAGGGTGTACATCTTGTCTATGTTATGTGAAAATTGTGATGTTTCAACCAAATATATGATTTATCATCCTGTATAGAAAAATACATATACTCATAGTGATGAAAGAACTTCGGATGTAGTCTCTGTCATATAGGTCCTTAAACTGTTGATGCCGTCCTCCCGTCACCATGGTAACTGTGTTTGTATATATATACAATATGCTTTCTGACCCTCTCGTTTACATGATAGTCATGTGCTATACACATCTACATGCCCTGCCCCTCTTGTCACCATGGTAACTGTATACACACACACATGTATATACTTTCTACCCCTCCTGTCACCATGGTAACCATGTGTTATACACTTTATATGCCCTCTTGCTCTTATCACCATGGTAACTGTATACACACACACACAAACATGTATATACTAAATTCCTGCCCCTCCTGTCACCATGGTAACTGTTTGTATACAAACATATATATATATATATACGTCGTGCCATTTCTGTCACCATGGTAACTGTATACACACACATGTATATATGTCTTGCCCCTCCTGTTACCATGGTAACCTTGTGTATGCACATACATGTATACATATACATCCTGCCATACCTGTCACCATGGAAACTTTTTTTTTTTATATACATGTGCTTGTGTATGTGTAGCCTGGTATGTTTGTATGTGTCTTTTACATATTCTTGCCAATGATCTATGTATTTAGTGTTGTTGTTTTTTCTGTTATAGTATACAAATATTGATATTGATGATAACTGCTAGTCAGAGTGCATATATTTGTTCGTTTTTATGTATTATACCAGAGACCTATATACTAGGGATTCGCGACAACCGCTTTTCTCGCAGAGTCACGACCTCACCTATTGTTCTCATAACCGGATGTATATTTAGCACGAGATCTAGCGAGACCAAGCGCTGCGGCTGCGCAATAGGTGGATATCAGAGTTGTTTATATTAGTGACATATGTGCCGTGCCAAGAGTGTCACCGCGTTTGGCCGAGATAACTTCACACTGGCGATAGTTATACCTTTGCACTGTAATGTATATCGGCAGATGTGAACAACGATATTTAAGTAGTGTCTTACCGAAAAAAGCACCATTTTTCCGTTAAAGATTTATATAGAAACACATGGAAAATGTCGTCCGATTTTCTGCCATTAGACCATGATCTAAATTTCGATGTATAGAGAAATATACTGACGACGATTTTTATATTTTCGATAGTGATACTGACTTCAGTCAGTGCTTCCCTAATTATACCGGACTCTTACAAGGGGAAATATAATCACCTGTGTTATTTTCTTTGTATCTAAATACACTTTATTAATGACAACTGTCCAAGTATTGAATCACAGGGGCATGTCTAGTTTTATATTACAGAAATAGTCATAAATACCTATATATATTGACAATATATATAGGTATTTATGACTATTTCTGTAATATAAAACTAGACATGCCCCTGTGATTGAATTACAGATGCTTGATCTTTTCTTGCTAATTTATACCGACGACATGGCTTTATTTGTTAACTGCCCAGAAGATTTACAAATTATGTTGGATTCTTTATATGCATATATCATAAAATGGAATCTGGTGGTCAATGTTGATATAACTAAAATCATGGTGTTTAGAAATTGTGGACAAATAAGAAATAATGAGCCATGGAAATATAATAATGAATAATAATGACAATATAGAAATTGTTGACAGTTTTAAATTATTGGGTATGCTGTTCAACTACAATGGGAAGTTTTACAAAACACAAAAACATTTTGCAGAACAAGGCAGAAAAGCTTTATTTTCTCCGACAACTTCTCTTAGAAATCATTGCCTGAATGTAGAAACTCATTGTTCTATATTTGATTCGTATGTAAACAGTATTTTACGTTATGCATCGGAAATATAGGGATTTCATAAAGCACCAGATGTCGAAAGCGTACATTAGAAATTCTGTAAAAAAAAATACTGAACTTAATAAGGTGCCTAAATCAACTTGCAATGACTTTTGTTTACTGTGAATTGGGTAGATTACCATTAACTATTATGAGAAAATTAAGAGTGTTCAAATATTGGTGAAACAGTCGGGTAATCTGGTATTGAAAACATGTCTTGATGAAATGGTAAATGAGAATGACGTGTGGATATGTGACATTAAGAATGAATTAGCCGCTTTAGGTATTGAGTACATGTTTTATTCTAAATCACCAGTAGACTATGCTTTTAAAAGCATTGAGCAGAGATTGACCGATGTTACAAAACAAAACATGTTAACAGACATCTAGTTCTTCGAAAGGTAGATTATATATCGATATCTGATAGATAGCCACTGTGTACAGTTTTAAACCTATAGAAACTAAATATAAATGTATGTGGAGCATCCTCACACAAATTAAATATAGAAATAGGTAGACATAATAATATTACCCAAAGAAATAGAACCTGTAACAATTGTGATTTGGGTGACATCGAGGGCGAGTTTCATTTTATTTTGATGTGTCCATTATATACAGGTCTGAGGGTAAAATGTATAAAACAATATTACTACAAAAGACATTCTGTTTTTAAATTAATCCAACTATTATCTGTTAATAATGTTAGAGAGTTGTCAAATTTAGGTTAATATCTATACTTGGCTTGCAAAAGACAAAATTTATTAGTGTAGATAATTTTATATTGAACAGTTTTCATGTACATGTATGTAACACTCTCCTGTACACATCTGTAGTTGTTTAATGTTATATATCTTGTATACCTATAGGCCTTAGAGCTCATCTGCACCCACCACTAGACCAGTGATTCGTTGATTTATTTCACCAGCAGTTTTACAGTATAAAAACCAGCAATAAAACTATGCCTTTTATCTTTTTTTAGAGATATTTCTTGTTTATTAGACAAATGCTATAGCAAAAGTCTTAAGTAAAATGAAAAAAAAAAAAAAAAAAAAACCACCGTCATGTTTGATGATTGATAATATTTTATTATTTAGTATTGAAAACTTTGATAGGTCATGTGCCAATGGTAGATCTTTTCTTCTTTGGCTTTCTGAAAAAAAAATCAAATTTAATAAGTATTGATACATTATGGTATAGAATAGGCAGAGAAGCTTCTATAAGATTTAAATTTGAAACATTCAAATTTCAAATACCCTGCAGATAATTCATATACCCCAAATGTTGATTAAACAGATTCGTAAATTCAAAATTAACCTAAAACATATATATCTAAATATGAATGGACACATTTAAGTTTAATTAGGGAATGAGGACACACCTGAGGGATTTTTGTCTTCCAGAGTACAGGTAAATATTTAGATTGTATACTGCACAGCATGCCTTTAGTGAACTCTGGTATTTTGGGGAGATGGACATGGCTAGCCTCAGGACAGGTGTTGACAATGAGACACACCTGTTGATTCATGTATATCTCAAAGGTAATAAAGGTGTGGCCAATGTCCTTATGGTTTGGATGGAGTGGGGCAGCCCAGGTGATCACCATGACAATATTTTTTCCTGTAGACCCAGAAGTACAGGTACATACAGGTATATACTCTACAGTCTGAATGGACCCCCTTTGAGTTTATTAGGAGATGCCCCATGACTAGGTGTTAATGTCTTTATCAAAGGTGAGGTGTGATCAATGCCCCAAAGGTTTGGGGGGGGGGGGGGGGGGGGGGGGGTGTTGGTGTTATATATATATCGGTCATAATGGGGAAAAAAATATATAACATTTTGATTTTATTAATATTTAATGTTTTGCTATGTGCAAAAGATATAGCTATTATATCCCAACACACTCATTCCTCGATCAATCCCTGCAATTCTGTATCAAATATCTGTGTTGAAACACTAAATAATTTACAAAAAGTATAATATTTAATTTAATTTACATTAGACTGATTTATCAATTAGTTTCAATTAATGCATTTCTTTCAAAAATGGCTTTATTATTCATGAGATCAATGTTAACAGAAGTCATGATTATACTATATAAAATTCTACAGATTATAGCTATCAAATCACTAATCTAATCATAAATATGATATTAAAGTTGAATTGAATATAATTAATCGGTCTCACTAGTTACCGACAAGAGCCGACAAGAAACTAGATTTACCGACAAGAAGTTAGAATTACCGACAAGAAGCCGACAAGAAAGAAAATGAGAGATAAAATAGTTTTTATTTATTAAAACAATCTATGATTTGTTGATTTTTTTTATTTAGGAATATTTTGTTGTCTAATGTAAAGTTGGCGAAAGTTAATATTGAGCCGACAAGAAAAATAGATCTACCGACAAGAGGCTGCAATTACCGACAAGAAAGAAAATAAAAGATAAAACACATTTTATTTATCAAAACTATGTTTGATTTGTTCATTTATTAGTTATTTATTATCTATTTGGATTGTTTTGTTGTCTAATGTAATGTTGGCGACAGTTAATTGAGCCGACAAGAAAAAAATATGATTTACCGACAAGAGGTTATAATTAGTCTACCGACAAGCCGACAAGAAAATGAACAATACGATCTTTTTTATTTCTTGATTTATACTAATTTAATTACACGTACAATGTAGTAATACATGTATATATCGACAATGATTGCATTACCAGAAAATGATTGATACAATTGTTTCTGTATCTTCGTTTCTAATAATTTCACTGCATTGAACGGAAACCGACAAGAAGTTAGAATTACCGACAAGAAGCCGACAAGAAAGAATAGAAAGGTTATTTCTTCGTACAAATAAATAAATAAAAAAAGCAACTATTTTGTATTTCATTTTCTATCTTATCGGCTTCTTGTCGTTAATTCAAGCCTCTTGTCGGTAGATCTATTCTTCTTGTCGGCTCAATATTACCTGTCACAACCATTATTTCAGACCACAAAATATTCCTAAATAAAAAAAATCAACAAATCTTACATTGTATTAATAAATAAAAACTATTTTATCTCTCATTTCCTTTCTTGTCGGCTTCTTGTCGGTAATTCTAACTTCTTGTCGGCTCTTGTCGGTAAATCTAGTTTCTTGTCGGCTCTTGTCGGCTCTTGTCGGTAACTAGTGAGACCCTAATTAATGGATAGTTTGAATTATATACACCTTCCAGTTAAAAATAAAATAGACGATAGTATATATATATATATACCAGCCATCTTTTTCTCTTGTTTTGTTTACTAATTTTCACCGGGCAATAACTAAATATTCACAATGAATTACACAACAAATTTTGACTAAACGCGATACAGTAACTATCGAGCAACACTTATTTGAAAACCATTTTGAAATTGGTCAATAAATAAAAAAGGAGTTTAACTGAAACCATGTAGCACTGTACATGTCCTTAACACCAGACATTCACAGTATAACCATCATTTGTTTTGTTTACTTATTTTCACTGGGCAATAACTAAATGTTCACAATGAATTACACAACAAATTTGACTAAACGCGATACAGTAACTATCGAGCAACACTTATTTGAAAACCATTTTGAAATTGGTCAATAAATAAAAAAGGAGTTTAACTGAAACCATGTAGCACTGTCCTTAACACCAGACATAAGCGGCCAGACATAAGCTAACCAGCACGGTAATCGCCGTGAAAAGAAGTTGAACGGTCACATGTGCAGTCTTCCGAACATAAAGTACGACGGAATACGTTGGAAACACCAGTTTACATAAAAAAAATTACACTTACGTTTGATTCCCGTGATTGGTTATCGGACAATAGTCTTCTATGAGCTGTGATAAAGCTGACCATGTTTCAGGCGTACTTTTAATATGGCGTCTAAACAGTAGGAGTAGCAATGCACTCTGGGATAAATCACCCGAACTTCCGCTCGGCGGTGACGTTTGGTAAGCCAATGAGCTTGTTGCGAATCCCTAGTATATAGGTCTCTGATTATACTAACAAATATGTTGTGTGATTGAAAACATATCATAGTACTATATCTTATTATCATTGTGTTTAACCAACACAATGCTTGGTACTACAAACACATGGATGTACACATATACAAATAAATAAAATGTATTTATAGTTATTTATTTATAAGGTCAGGAGAAAAAAAATTGTTTTAGGTAATTTGCAAGAAAGATAGGAAAGGTAGGTAGAGATATGATTTATTTATTTCATTATTTTTTATTTCATTTTTTTTTTTTCACAAATACATTGTAATATCTAATTTATTTTACAATTGTTCAAAGCATATCCTAACACTACATGGTTGTTGTAAAGCTGTTAAAAATGATTCCGAGAACATGAAGAGTTTTGAGTGACCATGAGAGTACTGCTGTGCTGATCGATAGCTAATGAGACTGTTTTGGATAAAACAAGACAATAACATTTTCTAGGACCAAAAGTAGGACAAAGTAGGCTATACGTACAGATAAACAAACTCTTTTTTTTTCACATATCTTTGTGTATACATTGTATTTTTAGACATTTTTTTTTATCTACTCTGATATAATTGTAATTAAGGATTCAACTAGAATATAGACAATGTTTTACTTGCAAGAGTCTGAATGTTTCCTGACCTGAACAAATTATAAGATGTAGTCCGATGATGATCTGCAATCAGGGCCCGGTTGTTAAAAAGGTGATTAGCTTAATCACTTGATTAGTGAGAATCTCATTTCTCCTTTACTTAAAACTCTTTGTATGTATATTCTTTAAAATAGACAGGTAGGAAACTTAAAAATCTATATATGTATATTCTTTAAAATAGACAGGTAGGAAACTTAAAAATCTATATATGTATATTCTTTAAAATAGACAGGTAAGAAACTTAAAACTCTATGTGTGTATATTCTTTAAAATAGACAGGTAGGAAACTTAAAACTCTATGTGTGTATATTCTTTAAAATAAACAGGTAGGAAAAGACTAATGGGTGTTATAGTTTCCATACAATTTTGTCAAGTTTTACCAGAAATGATTTTATCAGGGTTTGAATCTGTTGTTAAACTGTAAATACCTTTATCACCTTTTGAACAACTGGGTCCAGGTGTTTAAATTCAGTATGTGTACAACCAATTTCCTGGGTCAACTTCTTTCATCACTGATAAGGCCCATCTGCAATTTCATACTGACCATATTATGACCAGATGAAATCATGAAAACAATTTTTTTTTTATGCAAATTGTATTCAAAATGATGTTCAATAATAGGAGAAATATGAAAACTCTACGATGAAATTAGTTACTGCCTTTTCATTTTCAAAGACCTTACAACCTCTTTCACGTATAATTTGAAAGGCTAGGACCAAAGATTTGATAAATGTTTATCAGCATCACTGGTACAATATTCTGCTTATATATTATATTCTCATGACGAAGGTCACACAGAAATCTGAAGACATCTGTCAGAGGTTTAATGTGATATTGCTGTAATGATGATTCACCTTTAAGATCTCTTGCTTCTATATTTTACTTGTACTACTCATTCCAAAACACATGTTTTTTTATCATTTATAGTCCTTTGTCTGTTTAAGAACAACATACATTTGTTGGGACTTACATGTATTTTAAACATTTGTGCAATTTTTGATTATAAATATTTTTGTATGATTCTAATATCATTTTACAAAATATGTGTTTACTTCTAGAATGAAATATTTAGTATAACTTGTATCTAGTCAGTTTCATTGAATAGAAATTAAATTTCATTAATTTATACTTAAATATGATTTAATTAAGACGAAATATGCTTGATCATATGATGTAATGAATGTTTAAAGTAATTGCTTTTTTTTTTTTTTTTGCCTTTTGAAGTTTTATAGACATAAGTATATAGACTTTTATATAAATGTTTTAAAAACAGATCTAGAGCACACAAACATGTGATATTATATAGGAATCTTTTCGTGTTTTGATATGCTTCCCTATCCCATCCAAATAGACTGTAAACTAATCTGAACCGATGTTTTTTGTTGTTTTTTGGTTCATTTTGTGTGGATAGGACAGTCTACTTTTAAATCAAAGGGTAGCAGATTTGACCTTCACTTTGTATGTATAGAATATTATAGCATAAACATAAAAATCACGTTACTAAATCAATTTATGAGACCAAATGGGGCAGCAATTATATATGATATATATATATATAGCTTGGGTGGTTAGAGCATTGGCCTGCGGCTAAAGTCTACTAACCTGAGGTAAAGATCCAAGGTGTGTGGTTCATCACTTTCTGTCATGTCAGGGGCCTCCCGTATGTTGTGTGAGGTAGCCACCAGCTACTACAAGGAAACCCAGCAAGCAAGCAAACAAACAGCCCAAACCAAGGCTAAATCTTTCATGATTTTGTCACTATAATCTAAAAAACATCTATTTTGTTTGGAATTTCTTAGTTGTGATTTAAAATGTGAAATGTTACTGAAAAATCAGCAGAAATACATCTTTAATCACAAGTTAAATTTTATACATTTTGAAACAGGAAAATTAATAAAACTTTCAAAGAAGATATAATTTTGTTTTATAATTTTCACAATTTTTAAATTGATATTGCAGTAACATAGACTTGAATACAACATACTAATCTTAATATCTGCATACTTGCCAATCTGACAGAGACCTCAGACTGCATACAACATACTAATCTAATATCTGCCTACTTGCCAAGCTGATGGAGACCTTAGATGTGTCATCCTAATTTAAGGAGAAAGATACCAGTAACACTGTGGACAACATTTAATAACCTATAGAATCTCATCAGAAAGAGGCTGAAACTTAGAGAAAAGGAGGTCTATAATTTTGCTTAGCAGAGCCTATGAATTTTGCATACAGTTGCAATTTTCCAAAAAAGAAGAAAGAAAAAAATGAAAAATTTGTTTCTAGGTATGTACATAAACGTAAAATAACAAGTATTCTGATGATATTGCTTAAGTATCAGTGACCTTGACCTTGACCAAAAAACCATGAAACTCTAACTTGATCTGTAGCTCATTATGCTGAAGTTACACACCAAATTTCACCTTGAAGCATTAAGGCTGAGAAAAGTTTGGGAAACTGAGTGGACAGACTGACAGACAGACAGGAAGACAGATTGACAGACAGAGAGATGGACGGATAGAGAGACCGACAGGGAGGAAACCTATAGTCTCCCCAGTTTCACGGGAAGGGGGCAAATAAAATTACTTAAGTACATAATAAAGTCAACAAACTACAATTGAATTATTTATTAAATGAATTGTATTAGATAAAATGTTCTTTTCACATAAGTATATATATACATATATGCTTAAAAAATGATCAAATTTAAATGGTAATGAAATTGACAAACTTCAAGATAATAACCCTTTCTATCCAAAAATACGCCCCATTTTTCATTTTTTTGCAGAATCATGAATTTTGAAATGGTATTCTAAAAGTGGTTCACAAATAAGTCTCCCCCTCCCCAACTTTAACACCCAACTTTTGCACTTGGAGAGGGGACTTATTTGAGGATATATAAGGTAAATTTCACACCAGAGATGGGGGCTTATTTGAGGATATAGCGTACCAAACTTTCATACAATGGAAACAGGGGGCTTATTTGAGGATATATACCATACACTGCATTTATCAAATGAATTGCATCTAATATGTGTCAGTAACAGATAGTTATTGTTTGATTCTCTCTAACCACACCCGCCCTTATTCAGGTTAATATTGTTTGATTCTCTCTAACCACGCTCACCCTTATTCAGGTTAATATTGTTTGATTCTCTCTAACCACGCCCACCCTTATTCAGGTTAATGTTGTTTGATTCTCTCTAACCACACTCACCCTTATTCAGGTTAATGTTGTTTGATTCTCTCTAACCACACTCACCCTTATTCAGGTTAATATTGATTGGTTCTCTCTAACCACGCCCACCCTTATTCAGGTTAATATTGTTTGATTCTCTCTAACCACACCCACCCTTATTCAGGTTAATATTGTTTGATTCTCTCTAACCACACCCACCCTTATTGAGGTTAATATTGTTTCTCTCTAACCACACTCACCCTTATTCAGGTTAATATTGTTTGATTCTCTCTAACCACACTCACCCTTATTCAGGTTAATATTGTTTGGTTCTCTCTAACCACGCCCACCCTTATTCAGGTTAATATTGTTTGATTCTCTCTAACCACACCCACCCTTATTCAGGTTAATATTGTTTGATTCTCTCTAACCACGCTCACCCTTATTCAGGTTAATATTGTTTGATTCTCTCTAACCACGCCCACCCTTATTCAGGTTAATGTTGTTTGATTCTCTCTAACCACACTCACCCTTATTCAGGTTAATGTTGTTTGATTCTCTCTAACCACACTCACCCTTATTCAGGTTAATATTGATTGGTTCTCTCTAACCACGCCCACCCTTATTCAGGTTAATATTGTTTGATTCTCTCTAACCACGCCCACCCTTTTTCAGGTTAATATTGTTTGATTCTCTCTAACCACACTCACCCTTATTCAGGTTAATATTGTTTGATTCTCTCTAACCACACTCACCCTTATTCAGATTAATATTGTTTCTCTCTAACCACACTCACCCTTATTCAGGTTAATATTGTTTCTCTCTAACCACACTCACCGTTATTCAGGTTGATATTTTTTCTCTCTAACCACACTCACCGTTATTCAGGTTGATATTTTTTCTCTCTAACCACACTCACCCTTATTCAGGTTGATATTTTTTCTCTCTAACCATGCCCACCGTTATTCAGGTTAATATTGTTTGATTCTCTCTAACCACACCCACCTTTATTCAGGTTAATATTGTTTGATTCTTTCTAACCACACTCACCCTTATTCAGGTTAATATTGTTTGATTCTCTCTAACCACACTCACCCTTATTCAGGTTAATATTGTTTGATTCTCTCTAACCACGCCCACCCTTATTCAGGTTAATATTGTTTGATTCTCTCTAACCACACCCACCCTTATTCAGGTTAATATTGTTTGATTCTCTCTAACCACGCTCACCCTTATTCAGGTTAATATTGTTTGATTCTCTCTAACCACGCCCACCCTTATTCAGGTTAATGTTGTTTGATTCTCTCTAACCACACTCACCCTTATTCAGGTTAATATTGATTGGTTCTCTCTAACCACGCCCACCCTTATTCAGGTTAATATTGTTTGATTCTCTCTAACCACGCCCACCCTTTTTCAGGTTAATATTGTTTGATTCTCTCTAACCACACTCACCCTTATTCAGGTTAATATTGTTTGATTCTCTCTAACCACACTCACCCTTATTCAGATTAATATTGTTTCTCTCTAACCACACTCACCCTTATTCAGGTTAATATTGTTTCTCTCTAACCACACTCACCGTTATTCAGGTTGATATTTTTTCTCTCTAACCACACTCACCGTTATTCAGGTTGATATTTTTTCTCTCTAACCACACTCACCCTTATTCAGGTTGATATTTTTTCTCTCTAACCATGCCCACCGTTATTCAGGTTAATATTGTTTGATTCTCTCTAACCACACCCACCTTTATTCAGGTTAATATTGTTTGATTCTTTCTAACCACACTCACCCTTATTCAGGTTAATATTGTTTGATTCTCTCTAACCACACTCACCCTTATTCAGGTTAATATTGTTTGATTCTCTCTAACCACACTCACCCTTATTCAGGTTAATATTGTTTGGTTCTCTCTAACCACGCCCACCCTTATTCAGGTTAATATTGTTTGATTCTCTCTAACCACACCCACCCTTATTCAGGTTAATATTGTTTGATTCTCTCTAACCACACCCACCCTTATTCGGGTTAATATTGTTTGATTCTCTCTAACCTCGCCCACCCTTATTCAGGTTAATATTGTTTGGTTCTCTCTAACCATGCCCACCGTTATTCAGGTTAATATTGTTTGATTCTCTCTAACCACACCCCACCCTTATTCAGGTTAATATTGTTTGATTCTCTCTAACCACAACCCACCCTTATTCAGGTTAATATTGTTTGGTTCTCTCTAACCACGCCCACCCTTATTCAGGTTAATATTGTTTGTTTCTCTCTAACCACGCCCACCCTTTTTCAGGTTAATATTGTTTGATTCTCTCTAACCACACTCACCCTTATTCAGGTTAATATTGTTTGATTCTCTCTAACCACACTCACCCTTATTCAGATTAATATTGTTTCTCTCTAACCACACTCACCCTTATTCAGGTTAATATTGTTTCTCTCTAACCACACTCACCGTTATTCAGGTTGATATTTTTTCTCTCTAACCACACTCACCGTTATTCAGGTTGATATTTTTTCTCTCTAACCACACTCACCCTTATTCAGGTTGATATTTTTTCTCTCTAACCATGCCCACCGTTATTCAGGTTAATATTGTTTGATTCTCTCTAACCACACCCACCTTTATTCAGGTTAATATTGTTTGATTCTTTCTAACCACACTCACCCTTATTCAGGTTAATATTGTTTGATTCTCTCTAACCACACTCACCCTTATTCAGGTTAATATTGTTTGATTCTCTCTAACCACACTCACCCTTATTCAGGTTAATATTGTTTGGTTCTCTCTAACCACGCCCACCCTTATTCAGGTTAATATTGTTTGATTCTCTCTAACCACACCCACCCTTATTCAGGTTAATATTGTTTGATTCTCTCTAACCACACCCACCCTTATTCGGGTTAATATTGTTTGATTCTCTCTAACCTCGCCCACCCTTATTCAGGTTAATATTGTTTGGTTCTCTCTAACCATGCCCACCGTTATTCAGGTTAATATTGTTTGATTCTCTCTAACCACACCCCACCCTTATTCAGGTTAATATTGTTTGATTCTCTCTAACCACAACCCACCCTTATTCAGGTTAATATTGTTTGGTTCTCTCTAACCACGCCCACCCTTATTCAGGTTAATATTGTTTGTTTCTCTCTAACCACGCCCACCCTTTTTCAGGTTAATATTGTTTGATTCTCTCTAACCACACTCACCCTTATTCAGGTTAATATTGTTTGATTCTCTCTAACCACACTCACCCTTATTCAGATTAATATTGTTTCTCTCTAACCACACTCACCCTTATTCAGGTTAATATTGTTTCTCTCTAACCACACTCACCGTTATTCAGGTTGATATTTTTTCTCTCTAACCACACTCACCGTTATTCAGGTTGATATTTTTTCTCTCTAACCACACTCACCCTTATTCAGGTTGATATTTTTTCTCTCTAACCATGCCCACCGTTATTCAGGTTAATATTGTTTGATTCTCTCTAACCACACCCACCTTTATTCAGGTTAATATTGTTTGATTCTTTCTAACCACACTCACCCTTATTCAGGTTAATATTGTTTGATTCTCTCTAACCACACTCACCCTTATTCAGGTTAATATTGTTTGATTCTCTCTAACCACACTCACCCTTATTCAGGTTAATATTGTTTGGTTCTCTCTAACCATGCCCACCCTTATTCAGGTTAATATTGTTTGATTCTCTCTAACCACACCCACCCTTATTCAGGTTAATATTGTTTGATTCTCTCTAACCACACCCACCCTTATTCGGGTTAATATTGTTTGATTCTCTCTAACCTCGCCCACCCTTATTCAGGTTAATATTGTTTGGTTCTCTCTAACCATGCCCACCGTTATTCAGGTTAATATTGTTTGATTCTCTCTAACCACACCCCACCCTTATTCAGGTTAATATTGTTTGATTCTCTCTAACCACAACCCACCCTTATTCAGGTTAATATTGTTTGGTTCTCTCTAACCACGCCCACCCTTATTCAGGTTAATATTGTTTGATTCTCTCTAACCACGCCCACCCTTATTCAGGTAAATATTGTTTGATTCTCTCTTAGCACACTCACCCTTATTCAGGTTAATATTGTTTCTCTCTAACCAAGGCTCACCCTTATTCTGGTTAATATTGTTTCTCTCTAACCACACCCACCCTTATTCAGGTTAATATTGTTTCTCTCTAACCACGCCCACCCTTATTCAGGTTAATATTGTTTGATTCTCTCTAACCGCACCCACCCTTATTCAGGTTAGTATTGTTTCTCTCTAACCACGCCCACCCTCATTCAGGTTAATATTGTTTGATTCTCTCTAACCACGCCTCACCCTTATTCTGGTTAATATTGTTTCTCTCTAACCACGCCCACCCTCATTCAGGTTAATATTGTTTGATTCTCTCTAACCACGCCTCACCCTTATTCTGGTTAATATTGTTTCTCTCTAACCACGCCCACCCTCATTCAGGTTAATATTGTTTGATTCTCTCTAACCACACCTACCCTCATTCAGGTTAATATTGTTTGATTCTCTCTAACCACGCCCACCCTTATGCGGGTTAATAATAATCGATTCTCTCTAACCACACTCGCCCTTATTCAGGTTAATATTGTTTCTCTCTAACCACGCCCACCCTTATTCAGGTTAATATTGTTTCTCTCTAACCACACCCACCCTTATTCAGGTTAATATTGTTTCTCTCTAACCACGCCTCACCCTTATTCAGGTTAATATTGTTTGATTCTCTCTAACCACACCTACCCTCATTCAGGTTAATATTGTTTGATTCTCTCTAACCACGCCCACCCTTATGCGGGTTAATAATAATCGATTCTCTCTAACCACACTCGCCCTTATTCAGGTTAATATTGTTTGATTCTCTCTAACCACGCCCACCCTTATTCGGGTTAATATTGTTTGATTCTCTCTAACCACGCCCACTCTTATTCAGGTTAATATTGTTTCTCTCTAACCACACCCACCCTTATTCAGGTTAATATTGTTTCTCTCTAACCACACTCACCCTTATTCAGGTTAATATTGTTTGATTCTCTCTAACCACACTCACCCTTATTCAGGTTAATATTGATTCTCTCTAACCACACCCACCCTTATTCAGGTTAATATTGATTCTCTCTAACCACGCCCACCCTTATTCAGGTTAATATTGTTTCTCTCTAACCACACTCACCCTTATTCAGGTTAATATTGTTTCTCTCTAACCACACCCCACCCTTATTCAGGTTAATATTGTTTCTCTCTAACCACACTCACCCTTATTCAGGTTAATAATGTTTGATTCGCTCTATAACCACACCCACCCTTATTCAGGTTAATATTGTTTCTCTCTAACCACGTCCACCCTCATTCAGGTTAATATTGTTTCTCTCTAACCACACCCACCCTTATTCAGGTTAATATTGTTTCTCTCTAACCACGCCTCACCCTTATTCAGGTTAATATTGTTTGATTCTCTCTAACCACACCTACCCTCATTCAGGTTAATATTGTTTGATTCTCTCTAACCACGCCCACCCTTATGCGGGTTAATAATGATCGATTCTCTCTAACCACACTCGCCCTTATTCAGGTTAATGTTGTTTCTCTCTAACCACGCCCACTCTTATTCAGGTTAATATTGTTTCTCTCTAACCACACCCACCCTTATTCAGGTTAATATTGTTTCTCTCTAACCACACTCACCCTTATTCAGGTTAATATTGTTTGATTCTCTCTAACCACACTCACCCTTATTCAGGTTAATATTGATTCTCTCTAACCACACCCACCCTTATTCAGGTTAATATTGATTCTCTCTAACCACGCCCACCCTTATTCAGGTTAATATTGTTTCTCTCTAACCACACTCACCCTTATTCAGGTTAATATTGTTTCTCTCTAACCACACCCCACCCTTATTCAGGTTAATATTGTTTCTCTCTAACCACACTCACCCTTATTCAGGTTAATAATGTTTGATTCGCTCTATAACCACACCCACCCTTATTCAGGTTAATATTGTTTCTCTCTAACCACGTCCACCCTCATTCAGGTTAATATTGTTTGATTCTCTCTAACCACGCCTCACCCTTATTCAGGTTAATATTGATTCTCTCTAACCACACCCACCCTCATTCAGGTTAATATTGTTTGATTCTCTCAAACCACACTCGCCCTTATTCAGGTTAATATTGTTTCTCTCTAACCACACTCACCCTTATTCAGGTTAATATTGTTTCTCTCTAACCAGGCCTCACCCTTATTCAGGTTAATATTGTTTCTCTCTAACCACGCCTCACCCTTATTCAGGTTAATATTGTTTAATTCTCTCTAACCACGCCTCACCCTTATTCAGGTTAATATTGTTTCTCTCTAACCACACCCACCCTTATTCAGGTTAATAATGTTTCTCTCTAACCACGCCCACCCTTATTCAGGTTAATATTGTTTCTCTCTAACCACACCCACCCTTATTCAGGTTAATATTGTTTCTCTCTAACCACGCCTCACCCTTATTCAGGTTAGGAGGATCAGTGACTAATTGAAACATTCCATAGGGTCTTTATCTCGTCTGCCAATGTAAACTTCAGTTTGATGCTTCATAAATGTATGTTAATGAAAACAGATTTTTTTTCCACTGGGATTTCACATGGAAAGTTTTCACTGTAATATTTTAATGAGCAAACTCCTGTTGTGTTTTGGTTAGTATACAGAACACTTGTTAGGTCAATTTTTGACACAATTCATCAGGTCTATTACATTAACTCTAAAATCAATTCACTTCATAACATTTCATTCCTTCGAAGTGTGTAAAATCAAATTGGGTGATATTAATATTTCATATCTTATGAATCCTGATGTTTGTGAACAATTAGATAATGTAATGAAACATATACATATATGTAGATTTCCATCAATACAAATGTTAATTATTTCTCTATGTTATTGGGAAGATACGCTGTAAGCATCTGTTGAAATACATTCCTTATCAGAACAGTTTTTGAGAAAAACATTCCTTATATTCTATATACAGATTGTAGATGGTTGGCAATTAAAACAGATATATATTCCTAATCATGAGGGTTTTGTGAAATATGTTCATGATCATGAGGGCTTGGTGAAATTTATTCCTAAACATGAT
Organism: Pecten maximus; assembly: GCF_902652985.1. Classification (NCBI taxonomy): domain Eukaryota; kingdom Metazoa; phylum Mollusca; class Bivalvia; order Pectinida; family Pectinidae; genus Pecten; species Pecten maximus. Next base: position 33,328,229 of record NC_047029.1, on the reverse strand, counting down.
GTTTGATGAAATATATTCCTAATTGTATTTTTTTGGTGAAATGCATTACTAATTAGGACAGTTAGATTAATACACTCCTAAGGGTGGTGATGTGTCTGGTTTGAACATAAATTACATGTTGTTCAGTTGTTGTATGATTGCAGATAAGTTCTCTCCAACATTTACAAAAAATCTGCATTCAATACAAGGTAATTGAATAAGTGATATTCATGTAAATCTTTCAAATAAACATTTCCTGTAGGCACTCGTAATATTTGTTCAGAACATTCCAAGTTTAGGCTACTACATTTATGTCATAATGTTAATGTTCTAAATTATCACGACTACATTGGGGATACAGTAGTTGTCAAGTTTATTTTCTAGTCGTTAGAAAATAACTAATGTCTTAATTATATTGTTTATAATTTTGATTTATAAGTGCGAACTAATTTGAATATAAAATAAAAAAAGATATATGTTTGATATTTGTTAAGTATTTTATGTACACATATTGTGTGAAGTTTCATTAGAAGTATGTGAGTGATACAGGCCCTTTGGGTCTATTGTGTACACAGATTACGTTAATTAATTGGTATCGTAATCGGGGCAGGGATGAGTTTATAAGTATGGCTACTGTATCTCACTGTTCACATATGTATATACTACATGTGTAGTTGTGGTCTTTGAAGGATTGCCTCCCCAGTCTAGTGTTAAAATTCCTATCAACAGCCATGGTCATTAAAGGATTACCTCCTAAGTCTATTGTTAAAATTCCATCAACAGCCATGGTCATTAAAGGATTACCTCCCAAGTCTAGTGTTAAAATTCCATCAACAGCTATGGTCATTAAAGGATTACCTCCCAAGTCTATTGTTAAAATTCCTATCAACAGCCATGGTCATTAAAGGATTACCTCCCAAGTCTATTGTTAAAATTCCTATCAACAGCCATGGTCATTAAAGGATTACCTCCCAAGTCTAGTGTTAAAATTCCTATCAACAGCCATGGTCATTAAAGGATTACCTCCCAAGTCTAGTGTTAAAATTCCCATCAACAGCCATGGTCATTAAAGGATTACCTCCCAAGTCTAGTGTTAAAATTCCCATCAACAGCCATGGTCATTAAAGGATTACCTCCCAAGTCTATTGTTAAAATTCCTATCAACAGCTATGGTCATTAAAGGATTAATTACCTCCCATGTCTATTGCTAAAATTCCTATCAACAGCCATGGTCATTAAAGGATTACCTCCCTAGTCTATTGTTAAATTCCCATCAACAGCCATGGTCATTAAAGGATTACCTCCCATGTCTATTGTTAAAATTCCTATCAACAGCCATGGTCATTAAAGGATTACCTCCCAAGTCTATTGTTAAAATTCCTATCAACAGCTATGGTCATTAAAGGATTAATTACCTCCCATGTCTATTGCTAAAATTCCTATCAACAGCCATGGTCATTAAAGGATTACCTCCCAAGTCTATTGTTAAAATTCCTATCAACAGCCATGGTCATTAAAGGATTACCTCCCAAGTCTAGTGTTAAAATTCCATCAACAGCTATGGTCATTAAAGGATTACCTTCCAAGTCTATTGTTAAAATTCCTATCAACAGCCATGGTCATTAAAGGATTACCTCCCAAGTCTATTGTTAAAATTCCCATCAACAGCCATGGTCATTAAAGGATTACCTCCCAAGTCTATTGTTAAAATTCCCATCAACAGCTATGGTCATTAAAGGATTACCTCCCAAGTCTAGTGTTAAAATTCCTATCAACAGCCATGGTCATTAAAGGATTACCTCCCAAGTCTATTGTTAAAATTCCTATCAACAGCTATGGTCATTAAAGGATTACCTTCCAAGTCTATTGTTAAAATTCCTATCAACAGCCATGGTCATTAAAGGATCACCTCCCAAGTCTAGTGTTAAAATTCCTATCAACAGCCATGGTCATTAAAGGATTACCTCCCAAGTCTAGTGTTAAAATTCCTATCAACAGCTATGGTCATTAAAGGATTACCTTCCAAGTCTATTGTTAAAATTCCTATCAACAGCCATGGTCATTAAAGGATCACCTCCCAAGTCTAGTGTTAAAATTCCTATCAACAGCCATGGTCATTAAAGGATTACCTCCCAAGTCTAGTGTTAAAATTCCCATCAACAGCTATGGTCATTAAAGGATTACCTTCCAAGTCTATTGTTAAAATTCCTATCAACAGCCATGGTCATTAAAGGATCACCTCCCAAGTCTAGTGTTAAAATTCCCATCAACAGCTATGGTCATTAAAGGATTACCTCCCAAGTCTAGTGTTAAAATTCCATCAACAGCTATGGTCATTTATAATGACCACCCCAGTCTATTGTTGTCTTTTGTCTATTGTCATAGAAGAAGGGCTACTAGTATCCAAAAATGGAAATGTTTTAATCACAGAATGCACTATATATAAAGCTTATGGGACAACAAATGTGGGACTCCCAAGTAAAATTTTGTTCCTTCTATATCAGGACATGGGAAAAACAAAATGATTTCTGTTGTAACCATGGCAGCCTGTGGAGATTTTCAACATTACTCAAGGGATTCACATTATTTTGTGTAACCAATTTTTAGCTATTTTGCTGAACATAAGGGCGCACTTCCTATTCTCTCTAAGCTTGATAATTAGGTTTAAATAAGTAAGAACTTGTTGCTAGTTGTCACTATGACGTGATCAGATGGGTTATGCTACCAAAATGCCAAGATTATCTAGCATTTCTATACTCACGCATTCAATGGCTTCAGTTAAGCTCTATGATTATACAAATGGAACTTGTGTAGGATGTTTCTTTTAGGTTTTATGCCCTCACAAGTCAAATTAATTCAGTGACGTTATACTGACAATGTCACACCAGTAGTGTGACAGCCCACTTAGTCATGTCATACTTACAATGTCATACCGGTAGTGTGACAGCCCATTAAGTCACGTTATACTGACAATGTCACACCGGTAGTGTGACAGCTGACTTAGTCACGTTATACTGACAATGTCACACCGGTAGTGTGACAACCCACTTAGTCACGTTATACTGACAATGTCACACCGGTAGTGTGACAGCCGACTTAGTCTCATTATATTGACAATGTCACACCGGTAGCGTGACAGCCGACTTAGTCACGTTATACTGACAATGTCACACTGGTAGTGTGACAGCCGACTTAGTCTCATTATATTGACAATGTCACACCGGTAGCGTGACAGGTTACTAAGTGACGTTATACTGACAATGTCACACCGGTAGTGTGACAGTCCACTAAGTCACGTTATACTGACAATGTCACACCGGTAGTGTGACAGCTGACTTAGTCACATTATACTGACAATGTCACACCGGTAGTGTGACAGCTGACTTAGTCACGTTATTCCTGACCAATGTACACCCGGTAGTGTGACCAGATCCACTAAGTCCACGTTATACTGACAACGTCACACCGGTAGTGTGACAGCTGACTTAGTCACGTTATACTGACAATGTCACACCGGTAGTGTGACAGTCAACTTAGTCACGTTATACTGACAATGTCACACCGGTAGTGTGACAGTCAACTTAGTCACGTTATACTGACAATGTCATACCGGTAGTGTGACAGCTGACTTAGTCACGTTATACTGACAATGTCACACCATGACAGCCCACTTAGTCACATTATACTGACAATGTCACACCGGTAGTGTGACAGCCGACTTAGTCACGTTATACTGACAATGTCACACCGGTAATGTGACAGCCCACTTAGTCACGTTATACTGACAATATCACACCGGTAGTGTGACAGCCCACTTAGTCACATTATACTGACAATGTCACACCGGTAGTGTGACAGCCCACTTAGTCACGTTATACTGACAATGTCACACCGGTAGTGTGACAGCCGACTTAGTCACATTATACTGACAATGTCACACCGGTAGTGTGACAGCCGACTTAGTCACGTTATACTGACAATGTCACACCGGTAGTGTGACAGCCCACTTAGTCACGTTATACTGACAGTGTCACACCGGTAGTGTGACAGCCGACTTAGTCACGTTATACTGACAATGTCACACCGGTAATGTGACAGCCGACTTAGTCACGTTATACTGACAATGTCACACCGGTAGAGTGACAGACTACTTAGTCACGATATACTGACAATGTCACACCGGTAGAGTGACAGTCCACTAAGTCACGATATACTGACAATGTCACACCGGTAGTGTGACAGACTACTTAGTCACATTATACTGACAATATCACACCGGTAGTGTGATGGCCGACTTAGTCACATCATACTGACAATATCACACCGGTAGTATGACAGTCCACTTAGTCACGTTATACTGACAATGTCACACCGGTAGTGTGACAGCCCACTTAGTCACATTATACTGACAATGTCACACCGGTAATGTGACAGCCCACTTAGTCATGTCATACTTACAATGTCACACCGGTAGTGTGACAACCCACTTAGTCACGTTATACTGACAATGTCACACCGGTAGCGTGACAGACCACTTAGTCACATCATACTGACAATGTCACACCATGACAGCCCACTTAGTCACGTTATACTGACAATGTCATACCGGTAGTGTGACAGTCCACTAAGTCACGTTATACTGGCAATGTGACACTGGTAGTGTGACAGCCGACTTAGTCACGTTATACTGACAATATCACACCGGTAGTATAACAGCCCACTTAGTCACGTTATACTGACAATGTCATACCGGTACTTTGACGGCCGACTTAGTCACATTATACTAACAATGTCACAACGGTAGTATGACAACCCATTAAGTCACGTTATACTGACAATGTCACACCGGTAGTGTGACAGTCCACTTAGTTACAGTATACTGACAATGTCACACCGGTAGTGTGACAGCCCATTAAGTCACGTTATACTGACAATGTCACACCGGTAGTGTGACAGTCCACTTAGTCACAGTATGCTGACAATGTCACAACGGTAGTATGACAACCCATTAAGTCACGTTATACTGACAATGTCACACCGGTAGTGTGACAGTCCACTTAGTCACAGTATACTGACAATGTCACACCGGTAATGTGACAGTCCACTAAGTCACGTTATACTGACAATGTCACACCGGTAGTGTGACAGTCAACTTAGTCACGTTATACTGACAATGTCACACTGGTAGTGTGACAGCCGACTTAGTCTCATTATATTGACAATGTCACACCGGTAGCGTGACAGGTTACTAAGTGACGTTATACTGACAATGTCACACCAGTAATGTGACAGTCCACTAAGTCACATCATACTGACAATGTCACACCGGTAATGTGACAACCCACTTAGTCACGTTATACTGATAATGTCACACCGGTAGTGTGACAGCCCACTTAGTCATGTCATACTTACAATGTCACACCGGTAGTGTGACAACCCACTTAGTCACGTTATACTGACAATGTCACACCGGTAGTGTGACAGCCCACTTAGTCACGTTATACTGACAATGTCACACCGGTAGTGTGACAACCCACTTAGTCACGTTATACTGACAATGTCACACCGGTAGTGTGACAGCCCACTTAGTCACGTTATACTGACAATGTCACACCGGTAGTGTGACAACCCACTTAGTCACGTTATACTGACAATGTCACACCGGTAGTGTGACAACCCACTTAGTCACGTTATACTGACAATGTCACACCGGTAGTGTGACAGCCGACTTAGTCACGTTATACTGACAATGTCACACCGGCCACTAAGTCACATTATACTGACAATGTCACACCAGTAGCATGACAGCCCACTTAGTCACGTTATACTGACAATGTCACACCGATAGTGTGACAGCCCACTTAGTCACGTTATACTGACGTCACACCGGTAGTGTGACAGCCGACTTAGTCACGTCGTACTGACAATGTCACACCGGTAGTGTGACAGCCGACTTAGTCACGTTATACTTACAATGTCACACCGGCCACTCAGTCACGTTATACTGACAATGTCACACCGGTAGTGTGACAGCCGACTTAGTCACGTTATACTGACAATATCACACCGGTAGTGTGACCGACCACTTAGTCACATCATACTGACAATGTCACACCGGTAATATGACAGCCCACTTAGTCACGTTATACTGACAGTGTCACACCGGTAGTGTGACAGCCCACTTAGTCACGTTATACTGACAATGTCACACCGGTAGTGTGACAGCCGACTTAGTCACATTATACTGACAATGTCACACCGGTAGTGTGACAGCCCACTTAGTCACGTTATACTGACAATGTCACACCGGTAATGTGACAGCCCATTAAGTCACGTTATACTGACAATGTCACACCGGTAGTGTGACAGTCCACTAAGTCACGTTATACTGACAATGTCACAACGGTAGTGTGACAGCCCACTTAGTCACATTATACTGACAATGTCACACCGGTAGTGTGACAGTCCACTTAGTCACGTTATACTGACAATGTCACACCGGTAGTGTGACAGCCGACTTAGTCACGTTATACTGACAATGTCACACCGGTAGTGTGACAGCCGACTTAGTCACATTATACTGACAATGTCACACCGGTAGTGTGACAGTCCACTAAGTCACGTTATACTGACAATGTCACACCGATAGTGTGACAGCCCACTTAGTCACGTTATACTGACAATGTCACACCGGTAGTGTGACAGTCCACTTAGTCACGTTATACTGACAATGTCACACCGGTAGTGTGACAGTCCACTTAGTCACGTTATACTGACAATGTCACACCGGTAGTGTGACAGCCCACTTAGTCACGTTATACTGACAATATCACACCGGTAGTATAACAGCCCACTTAGTCACGTTATACTGACAATGTCATACCGGTACTTTGACGGCCGACTTAGTCACATTATACTAACAATGTCACAACGGTAGTATGACAACCCATTAAGTCACGTTATACTGACAATGTCACACCGGTAGTGTGACAGTCCACTTAGTTACAGTATACTGACAATGTCACACCGGTAGTGTGACAGCCCATTAAGTCACGTTATACTGACAATGTCACACCGGTAGTGTGACAGTCCACTTAGTCACAGTATGCTGACAATGTCACAACGGTAGTATGACAACCCATTAAGTCACGTTATACTGACAATGTCACACCGGTAGTGTGACAGTCCACTTAGTCACAGTATACTGACAATGTCACACCGGTAATGTGACAGTCCACTAAGTCACGTTATACTGACAATGTCACACCGGTAGTGTGACAGTCCACTTAGTCACGTTATACTGACAATGTCACACTGGTAGTGTGACAGCCGACTTAGTCTCATTATATTGACAATGTCACACCGGTAGCGTGACAGGTTACTAAGTGACGTTATACTGACAATGTCACACCAGTAATGTGACAGTCCACTAAGTCACATCATACTGACAATGTCACACCGGTAATGTGACAACCCACTTAGTCACGTTATACTGATAATGTCACACCGGTAGTGTGACAGCCCACTTAGTCATGTCATACTTACAATGTCACACCGGTAGTGTGACAACCCACTTAGTCACGTTATACTGACAATGTCACACCGGTAGTGTGACAGCCCACTTAGTCACGTTATACTGACAATGTCACACCGGTAGTGTGACAACCCACTTAGTCACGTTATACTGACAATGTCACACCGGTAGTGTGACAGCCCACTTAGTCACGTTATACTGACAATGTCACACCGGTAGTGTGACAACCCACTTAGTCACGTTATACTGACAATGTCACACCGGTAGTGTGACAACCCACTGAGTCACGTTATACTGACAATGTCACACCGGTAGTGTGACAGCCGACTTAGTCACGTTATACTGACAATGTCACACCGGCCACTAAGTCACATTATACTGACAATGTCACACCAGTAGCATGACAGCCCACTTAGTCACGTTATACTGACAATGTCACACCGATAGTGTGACAGCCCACTTAGTCACGTTATACTGACGTCACACCGGTAGTGTGACAGCCGACTTAGTCACGTCGTACTGACAATGTCACACCGGTAGTGTGACAGCCGACTTAGTCACGTTATACTTACAATGTCACACCGGCCACTTAGTCACGTTATACTGACAATGTCACACCGGTAGTGTGACAGCCCACTTAGTCACGTTATACTGACAATGTCACACCGGTAATGTGACAGCCCACTTAGTCACGTTATACTGACAATGTCACACCGGTAGTGTGACAGCCGACTTAGTCACATTATACTGACAATGTCACACCGGTAGTGTGACAGCCCACTTAGTCACGTTATACTGACAATGTCACACCGGTAATGTGACAGCCCATTAAGTCACGTTATACTGACAATGTCACACCGGTAGTGTGACAGTCCACTAAGTCACGTTATACTGACAATGTCACAGCGGTAGTGTGACAGCCCACTTAGTCACGTTATACTGACAATGTCACACCGGTAGTGTGACAGTCCACTTAGTCACGTTATACTGACAATGTCACACCGGTAGTGTGACAGCCGACTTAGTCACGTTATACTGACAATGTCACACCGGTAGTGTGACAGCCGACTTAGTCACATTATACTGACAATGTCACACCGGTAGTGTGACAGTCCACTAAGTCACGTTATACTGACAATGTCACACCGATAGTGTGACAGCCCACTTAGTCACGTTATACTGACAATGTCACACCGGTAGTGTGACAGTCCACTTAGTCACGTTATACTGACAATGTCACACCGGTAGTGTGACAGTCCACTTAGTCACGTTATACTGACAATGTCACACCGGTAGTGTGACAGCCGACTTAGTCATGTCATACTGACAATGTCACACCGGTAATGTGACAGCCGACTTAGTCACGTTATACTGACAATGTCACACCGGTAGTTTGACAGCCCATTAAGTCACGTTATACTGACAATGTCACACCGGTAGTGTGACAGCCCATTAAGTCACGTTATACTGACAATGTCACACCGGCCACTAAGTCACATTATACTGACAATGTCACACCAGTAGTGTGACAGCCGACTTAGTCTCATTATATTGACAATGTCACACCGGTAGCGTGACAGTTTACTAAGTGACGTTATACTGACAATGTCACAACGGTAGTGTGACAGCCGACTTAGTCTCATTATACTGACAATGTCACACCGGTAGTGTGACAGTCCACTTAGTCACGTTATACTGACAATGTCACACCGGTAGTGTGACAGCCCACTTAGTCACATTATACTGACAATGTCACACCGGTAGTGTGACAGCTGACTTAGTCACGTTATACTGACAATGTCACACCGGTAGTGTGACAGTCCACTTAGTCACATTATACTGACAATGTCACACCGGTAGTGTGACAGCCCACTTAGTCACGTTATACTGACAATGTCACACCGGTAGTGTGACAGCCCACTTAGTCACGTTATACTGACAATATCACACCGGTAGTGTGACAGTCCACTAAGTCACGTTATACTGACAATGTCACACCAGTAGCATGACAGCCCACTTAGTCACGTTATACTGACAATGTCACACCGATAGTGTGACAACCCACTTAGTCACGTTATACTGACAATGTCACACCGGTAGTGTGACAGCCCACTTAGTCACGTTATACTGACAATGTCACACCGATAGTGTGACAACCCACTTAGTCACGTTATACTGACAATGTCACACCGGTAGTGTGACAGTCCACTTAGTCACGTTATACTGACAATGTCACACCGGTAGTGTGACAGCCCACTTAGTCACGTTATACTGACAATGTCACACCGGTAGTGTGACAGTTCACTAAGTCACGTTATACTGACAATGTCACACCGGTAGTGTGACAGACTACTTAGTCACATCATACTGACAATGTCACACCGGTAGTGTGACGGCCGACTTAGTCACATTATACTAACAATGTCACACCGGTAGTGTGACAGTCCACTAAGTCACGTTATACTGACAATGTCACACCGGCCACTAAGTCACGTTATACTGACAATGTCACACCGGTAGTGTGACAGCCCACTTAGTCATGTCATACTTACAACGAGTTTTTAACCAGGCCTTACCACGAAATTTGCAACTGAACATCAAGGAGAAAGCAGTAAGTATAGTTTTTTTAACTTTTTTTACAGTATTGTTTTCCTTGCCTTGGCGGACATTCAACCAGAGGATCATAACCTGCCGGAAGTAGTATCATAAAACAAAACAAATATTAAAAAAAAAACCTGATTAAGAAGTCTTGTACATTTTTGTATGTATGCAAATAATATCGATATATAAACAATCTGTGAAATATTAAGGTTACTGCAGTGTATTTCTTATGAAATGAAATCAAAATTAGAAAAGGATATCGACTAGAATTATTTTGAGAGTTACACAAATTATCTTGTAGAATAATTTCAGCTTTTCGTATATCGAAAGACGACATGATTTAAATGCCCACCACATTATATCATGTATTACCTCTTTCTTGTCTTTATTGGATTGAAATGATCCATGAATAATCCGAACACCAGGAATGGCTACGTCAACTTCCGGTTGCGAGTTGCAGTCGATTTCCAATACAATGATATCTTTCACAGACAGTGTCTTATTGGCAACTAAAGACGAAATAAGAACGTGAACAATAAAGTTAAGGAGATACTTGTCGTCCTGTAGCATCATTTCGGAGAAAACAATAACAATTTTAGAACTTTCACATATTGCATCGTGATATACAGTATTTCTTGGTTTGTTGGCACGATGTGTCAAGTCTCTGTGTTCTAAGCATGCTTTCAGTGCCGAAGTTTCAAGGATATCTGCAACACAGAGTCCAACAGATCTATCATGGTCTCCGTCAGAGCAAATTATCATAACATCATACTTTTCCGTGCAGATTTGTTTCAAACACAAGTTCTGATTCAGGATTCTTGCTATGATTGGAATGAAAATAAAATTTGTTAATATTTTCCGCACAAGCTGCAAATACCAAAAACAACACTTCACCACTAAAATGCACATCAAACACTCAAATATAATCCGTAATCCCAACACACATTCAGCAGACTCCGACACATAATCATATATGTCATCAGATGTATGCAGCTTTTGCATGCTAATGCCATCGACATTGGTTTCAATAGTACCTGTGTTGTTGTTAGTATCGTACCAACTTCCCCAAATAAGAACATTCCACGGAGACGTTGGTTTGATGAGGAAGAACACACTTGATTCTTCAGTAAGGGACTCCCATTCCTGTGTATCTTTGTTGTATATGTCTCTGGTAATTTGTAGCGAATGGAGTCCATAAAAATTAGGATGCACACACGACAAAAGTGCAGATGAAAACTCCCTGTGACCTGGGAGATACGTTTTTGTGTATGGTATCTCATTACAAGGCCGATCGCTCAGAAAAAGACAGTATATTAAAGAGCTAAATATAGCTGTTAAGAGAGTACATCCGTGTGGTAGTAATTTCCTTGAATCTGTAGTTGGACGATAACGTAAAGAATGAGTGAATGATTCGTGTGCTTTATGCGAATTAACGTGGAGTTCAACAGCTGGGTATTTTATTTCGATCAAAGACCCAATTGGTGCATAAACAGTCGATAACAATGTTGGAAAAGGTTCCAGGATAAAACTTGCAAGTTCAAAACTGACCACATTTATATAGTCAGTGTGATTAGTTGTGGTCTCCGACCAGCATGTGTACGTACCATAGTCTTTTTCCTCGATGACCTTTAGATACAGAGCGGTTCTTGATCCCGGCATATAGTACGTGGAGTATTTTGAAGCACTTTCAAACGTCCACATTATTGCAGCATTGTCGTCCATTAACAAAGGGAAGTCACATTCAAGTTTCTTGTCTTCGAATTTCATTACTCTGTACGTTTTCCGTGTAACGTAATGATTGTCCATATTTGTATAGTTTGTTGCTGGGATAGGATGTTTTTTATCATCAGCTAAAATTGATATATTTTTTTCGGAACATAATCGTTTGTGCGGTACTCCTTGGATTATCCGAGGTACATCAACGTAATGCATTCCCTTGAATGAAACAGTGTGTAGCCTCCGGAGTAGATCAAAGCCATGGAATAATCCAGTTATACACATGTACGCCACCCCCATAAGTAGCAATAATATCGCTACCATAACAACAACCAGTAAAAATACTCTTTTTATGCCATATGTCTTACAAAAGTTGACTGCTCGTGTAAGATGTATCATGAATTCATTAATAATTAGATAGTAAATCATAATAAACACAGATAATAAAAAATGACAAAAATGAAATCCTTTAGACAGTTGTACTTCTAAACTGCTCATCACAATGTTACCGACACTGAACAGCAGACCGAACAGCAGGAGTTTTGGTAGCAACATATACAATAAAGGGTCAGAGCCTGGTCGAGACGTTCCAGTACTGAAGGATACGAGGAGAGTGGAAAAAAATAAAAAATCAGTACGGCTATATTCAAATGATGGCGTTTGTTGATCGATGAGCTGTAGGTTATTATATTCAATGGACAAAACCAACATCCAAGCAATCGCACCAATCCATATCCGCACAAACCAATGTATCCCAGCCATACTGGATCCACCCACTGGTAGCTGAAAATATAAAGAATAAGAGTAACTAGGGTTATAAGTATAATGTATGACGTATGTGTTCAATATCTAGACTATGTTGATATAACTTAAAATTGGTCTTGAGTTACAGCAGCCAACCAGCTGTTAGACAATGGTGAGCTTATGCTATCCCGTGGCGTCAAAGTCCAGCGTCCGGCATCCGTCCGTCTGTCAACAATTTACTTCTTCATAACGACAGATTGGAATTAAACAAAACTTTCAAAATTATACAAATAGTGGGGTTGACTACCAAGGGGCCTAAGAGGCAGGATCAAAAGAGATCAATTTGGCTGTATTGATATAAATCAAAACTTCTCTGAAACAAAGCAATGAATATTGCTCATATTTGCCTGGTAGCACCCCTATGGGGGTAGGGATTCAAAATTTTACAAATGGTTTTTGCCTGTGAACAGCATTCGTCCTCTTTCTTATCAAAATGTATTTTGTGTATAGTTGGGGTATCTAAAATTTCGCACACTTTTGGTATGTATTTATATACATTTCTATCGAACTCATTTCAAATCGAGATAGAGTATCTTACACTGTCAGATGAACAAAGTCTTCATAACATACAAGTGTGTCTGAAGTATAACCTGATGTGCGCACGTGTATCACTGCACGTGGAAGCTGTTGTTAACTTAGGTTTGAAGACGATCGGGAACGTAATTTCGCACACTGTACTAACTTCTTTAATTTTGGTGATAAAATAGTTTTCAACCATTTTGTAGAAAAACATCATCCTAAACTAAGATTAAGCCCAATGCCATGATTAAAATAATATCTTAACAAAATATTGGAAAATTTGAAAGTGTCAATTTACCCCCATTTCATCTTTAAATAATGACCACTCCCTATGCAGTTAATGATTAAAGATACAAGAAACTTCGTCAAATTCACAAAACCAAAGTACAATGTAACATAAGCTCGAAGTGGCTTGTATTTCAATAAATATAAAATAAAACAGATATACAAGCAACAACATAAATATATCACAGCACTAGTTGAGTTCAGAATAATTAAGATAGTTACCTGGTAAGGAAAGTAACTACTGATACAGATTGTACTTACAATTGAAATTAAAACACTATTGAAAAATGTAATATATGCCAATGTAGCAAAAAGTACAATGTACAAACATTTTGCCATACCTGGTGTTGTTAACCTCTATTTCCCCTATGGGGCCCCACTCCTTTGGCCCCTCGGGGATCAGAGTCACCATTTATGCAAAATCTGTTCCCCTTCCTCCAAGGATGTTTCTGACTAAATTGGTTTCAAATCCATTCATAACTTTATGACCAGTAGCGATTTAAAGGCATAACCTCTATTTCCCCTATTTAACTCCGCCCCTCTGGCCCCTTGGGGGTCAGAATCGTCATTTATGCCAAATCTGTTTCCCCTCCCTGAAGGATGTTTCTGATCAAAGGTTAATATCCACTAGGTATTTTATGACAAGTAGTGACTTAAAACAAATGTTGACGGACGGACGACGGACGATCCGCTATGGCATAGCTCACAGTCACAGAGACTACCCCATCTGAAAGGTGTATCCCTCAAGAACAAGCTGAAAGAAGCGGGCATAGGTGCACGATGATGAAGTGCAGGAACATACCCCGACCAGATCTTGGAATGGACTCTGCTATCATGCCACTTTATAAAATTGACGTTCCCTCAGTCTTGCAGACGAGCGAAACAACCACTTCAGTTTATCACTGAGAAAGTATTATCCTGACCAGAATTTAAAAAAATACTTGCCCAAACATTTTGCAACGAAACTCAGAAATCAGCCACGAGCAACACTAGAAGCCTATCGAAATAACCAATAGCATTTTAGGACATGTACAAAAACTCCATTAAAGTCGAATAGGAAAACCATCTGTCAAATGATGTACAACTCAAACAGGGAACTAAGCATGGGGAAAAACTCTCAACCACGCTTTACAATGTCTATAATAAGACCATGCTGGAAAACGTAGAATCGTCATCGAAAACGGCATGGTTTATTCTTGAAAATCCTTCAAAAAATCATTCTGAAAAATAATGTTAAAATCGGCAAGGATTGAAAACTGGAATGAAATCTGCAAAGAAAATCAAGAAAGGCAATCCTCACTCCGCTTTCTTCAGCTACACAAAGCTCATAATATATGGGCTTGTGTAGGATCATCATTAAGAGATGTCAAAGCAGTAGAAATCCAAGCTCGCCTAGTTACCCGCACCTAAAACTTAAAATACCGAGAGGTCAAATTAAATAACAAGAGCTGTTGGAGAACAACATAGCTCGTCTCGCAAATGTTTGTCATTAAATAATTAAAATATATTAATTGGAATGGTATCGCAAATTGTATTAATAATATTTATATTGTTTACTTGATCAAATTATGTTTTGTGAATTCACAATTTTCAAAACCATTACCGATATACATGAATTATTTATTGACAAACATTCGGGAGACAAGCTATGCTGTTGTATATTAAATACAAATGTAAATGTAATTGCTTTTGGACATATTTCTTAAATTTTTTGACAAAATATTATCATTATGAGAGTTGTCTTCCTTGAAAAATGTGGACCAGTATAAATTGTCTATTATGAGCCTTTTCACATTGTTTTTTTTTCAGTTTCACTCCAAGAAGGGATAGTGTAGCTCCTTAGGGACTCTTTTACCAAATATCAGCACCCTAGTACAATCATAAAGTGACGTGTTAATAGCTTTCAACATTTGCACAAAATTTTTTAAAAACATGTGTTTTTTCCCAAAAAATCTTTCAGTTAAACTCCGGCAAGGGAAAGTTTAACCCCCACAGGGAACCTAATACCATGTATTACTAACACAAAGTCCAAAGATTTAAAAAAAAAAAATTAAAAAAAAATACACATTTAAAAAGAAAAAATCCAATTTTTTTTAAAGTTTTACTCCAGAAAGGGATTGTCGTACTCCATAGGTACTCTATTGCCAATTATCAGCACCCTAGTACAATTATAAAGTGATGTATTATAACCTTAACACTTGCACCAAAAACTTATTCTATTCTAAGTTCAAAAATTTGAGAATTCTGGTTTTTTCCCCAAAAAATATATTTTATTTTAACTTTGGCAGGGGATATTTTTAACCCCAGAGGGACTCTATTGCCAATTATCAACACCCTAGTACAATTACAAAGTGATGTATTAATACCTTTCAACACTTGTACCAAAAAGTTAACGCAAACAATTTCTAAGTCTAAACATTTTCAAAAATCTGTTGTTTTTTCCCCAAAAATCTTTTAGTTTAACTCCGTCAGGGGATAGTTTTAACCCTACAGGGACCATATTATCATAAATTACTATGCCTTTCAACACTTGCACCAAAAATTTAACATTTGAAAAACCAACGCCGACGCCGGAGTGACGACATAAGCTTTCACTCTTCTTCGAAGAGACTAGCTAAAAACGACCACGACTTGACGTGTCGGTTATGTAAAGCGAATATTACACACTTCATTAACGACGAGAACCTCTATATGCAGCTCCTATTGGATCTAACTTCAGAGGCCCTACAGGAAAGCATGACCCTCAAAAAAGGACCATTGCGGATTTAGAGAGGCTATCATGGATCCTCTACTATTCCCTCCATCTTTAATGCACCGAAATACTATCTTCTAGTGGCAATGTGTAAGATAAGTATAGTGGTAGTGCCAGTGGTAATCTTAGAAACTTTAAGGAAACCAAGGCCACACATTATTTCTATAATCTTCAACTGCTAGTGGTTTGGTTTATTTTGTTTAACGTCCTATTAACATCTAAGGTCATTTAAGGACGGCCTCCCGTGCGTGGGACATGCATGCGTGTGGTGAGTGCGTCAATGTAATTAAAATCTAGATGGTCATTATCACTACGTTACATGAACATCTAACAACATCCCATAAGGGGTCACGTTCTGATGACCTCTGAGATGGGTGTATTTCACTTTCAGGGCGAATTGGTATTTTGCCGAAGCAAAACATTTCGCCACAGCATACATCTGAAGCAAACCGTTCGGCACAGTATATAGCTATATGCTTTATGGGACGAAATTACTTCAAACAAATTGACAGATAATACAAGCTATACACTCTAGGTAGTCTTGCTGATTCGGACATAAAAAAATCACTTCTAAGATTCTGGAAGTAGTCATTTGATTGGCTAATCCAAAAGGTCACCCTGACGTGACCCCTGATGGGATGTTGTTAGATGTTCATGTAACGTAGTGAGAATGACCATCTAGATTTTAATTAGATTGTGAGTGCGTATGTGTGTTTTGGGGGGGAGAAGGGGGGGGGGGGGGGGGGCAATAAGGATCAGTGAACTATGATCAATGGAAGTGTGTTTTGTGTTTTATACTGTGATTTCTGTGATTTTAACAATAACTACTTTATCTAGCAGTACGCCCTAATTGGATTTAGGTAGCTTTCATCACTCGGCCAGTATAGGTCTTTTAGCAGCCGCTCCTTGCAACTTCTGTTTTGTGATCTAAATTTTCGCTCTTATCATCCTTTAGTGTCTGACTAGCTGTCTTTCCTTTAAAATCTACCTTAAGTGGAAATCGATACAAGATTTCTTTTAAGCATTAAGGTTGTGTATAAAAATTTAATATCATAGGGACCGGTGCATGTGGTGACGGACTCGCTATGATTAATGGACTAACCTAAGTAGCTTTTAAGTAATCTACATAATTCTCTGGACAGCTCCTGAATGGCACCGAGATAAGATAGTGCCCATGTACGCCAAAATCTGATTAACTGGCATCGTGCGAATGTTTACGTCTCAATATCAGTGTTCTAGTGTCAAAAAAAGAGTTGATAGATTTGTATTGCACTTTGGGGCTATGTTTAGCGATAGCTGTATCCAAATTCGAGTTATAGGGTGCCCAAATGTGTCGAAAGGGTGCCCAAAACTCGTGTCAGGTGGTATAAAGAGAGTGTGTGAAAGAGTTTGGGCGAGTCTGAGAGTGATGACATGTTTTGATTTATTAATACACAAGTGAAATTTTATACTCGTGCTGTTTCTTTACTTTGATGGTACCCCAGCACAATACCAGCCGTTTTATTTTATGTAACGAACACATCTATACTGTTGTGGGAACCTAGTTATTTGACAGTAAACTTGAAATTCTGGACTCCCGCAGCCTGATCAACTACTCGAGTATAATTATTCTTTGGGTGTTTGGACAAGTTGCTTGTTAAGTGCTATGAAAATACGTCACAATACTTATTTTATCGACGTTTGAAATAGTACGTATGTAGCGTAACTGGACAAGGTCGATCAGCGGCGACCGGGTAGCTCAGTTGGTAGAGTATCCGTCTAGAGTTCGGAGGGTCCCGGTTCGAAACCCCGGTCTGGCTGCTACATTTCATCCTTCTCCTGCTACACGCAAATCATTGATGTGACTTATACATAAAACTGTACCGATCAGTATTAGGCTATGGTACACACTTACGTTCTTTTGTAATTAAAACTGTACCGATCAGTTTAGGCTATGGTACACACTGACGTTCTTTTGTAAGTAAAACTGTACCGATCAGTTTAGGCTATGGTACACACTTACGTTATTTTATAATTAAAACTGTACCGGTCAATTTGGGCTGTTGAACACTGATGTTCGTTGTAGTTAAAACTGTACCGGTCAATTTGGGCCATGGAACAAACTGATGTTTGATGTAGTTAAAACTGTACCGGTCAATTTGGGCCATGGAACACTGATGTTTGTTGTAATTAAAACTGTACCGGTCAATTTGGGCCATGGAATACACAGATGTTCGTTGTAGTTAAAACTGTACCGGTCAATTTGGGCTATTGAACACACTGATGTTTGTTGTAGTTAAAACTACCGGTCAGTTTGGGCTATTGAACACACTGATGTTTGTTGTAATTAAAACTGTACCGGTCAATTTGGGCTATGGAACACACTGATGTTTGTTGTAATTAAAACTGTACCGGTCAATTTGGGCTATGGAACACACTGATGTTTGTTGTAATTAAAACTGTACCGGTCAATTTGGGCTATGGAATACACTGATGTTCGTTGTAATTAAAACTATACCGGTCAATTTGGGCCATGGAATACACTGATGTTCGTTGTAATTAAAACTGTACCGGTCAATTTGGGCCATGGAATACACTGATGTTCGTTGTAATTAAAACTGTACCGGTCAATTTGGGCTATTGAACACACTGATGTTTGTTGTAGTTAAAACTGTACAGGTCAAATTGGGCTATTGAACACACTGATGTTCTATTGTAGTTAAAACTGTACCGGTCAATTTGGGCTATTGAACACTGATGTTCGTTGTAGTTAAAACTGTACCGGTCACTTTTGGCTATAGAATATTGATGTTTGTTGTAGTTAAAACTGCACTGGTCAATTTGGGCCATGGAACACTGATGTTCTTTGTAGTTAAAACTGTGCCGGTCACTTTGGGCCATGGAACACTGATGTTTGTTGTAGTTAAAACTGTACCGGTTGATTTGGGCTATTGGACACACTGATGTTTGTTGAAGTTAAAACTATACCGGTCAATTTGGGCTATGGAATACACTGATGTTCGTTGTAGTTAAAACTGTACCGGTCAATTTGGGCCATGGAACACTGATGTTTGTTGTAGTTAAAACTGTACCAGACAATATGGGCTATTGAACACTGATGTTCTATTGTAGTTAAAACTGTACCGGGCAGTTTGGGCTATGGAACACACTGATGTTCGTTGTAGTTTAAACTATACCGGTCAATTGGGGCTATTGAACACTGTTGTTCGCTGTAGTTAAAACTGTACCGGTCAATTTGGGCTATTGAACACTGTTGTTCGCTGTAGTTAAAATTGTACCGGTCGATTTCGGCTATTGAACACATATGTTATATTGTAGTTAAAACTGTACCGGTCAATTTGGGCTATTGAACACTGCTGTTCGCTGTAGTTAAAACTGTACCGGTCAATGTGGGCTATTGAACACTGATGTTCGTTGTAGTTAAAACCATACCGGTCAATTAGGGCTATAGAACACTGAAGTTTGCTGTAGTTAAAACTGTACCGGTCAATTTGGGCTATGGAACACAGATGCTTGCTGTAGTTAAAACTGTACCGGTCAATATGGGCTATTGAACACTGATGTTCGCTGTAGTTAAAACTGTACCGGTCAGTTTGGGCTATTGAACACTGATGTTCGCTGTAGTTAAATCTGTACCGGTCGATTTGGGCCATGGAACACTGATGTTTGTTGTAGTTAAAACTGTACCGGTCAATTTGGGCCATGGAACTCTGATATTTGTTGTAGTTAAAACAGTACCGGTCAATTTGGGCCATGGAACTCTGATATTTGTTGTAGTTAAAACAGTACCGTTCAATTTGGACCATGGAACTCTGATATTTGTTGTAGTTAAAACAGTACCGGTCAATTTGGGCCATGGAACTCTGATATTTGTTGTAGTTAAAACAGTACCGGTCAATTTGGGCCATGGAACTCTGATATTTGTTGTAGTTAAAACTGTACCGGTCAATTTGGGCCATGGAACACTGATGTTTGTTGTAGTTAAAACAGTACCGGTCAATTTGGCCTAGGGAACTCTGATATTTGTTGTAGTTAAAACAGTACCGGTCAATTTGGCCTAGGGAACTCTGATATTTGTTGTAGTTAAAACAGTACCGGTCAATTTGGCCTAGGGAACTCTGATATTTGTTGTAGTTAAAACAGTACCGGTCAATTTGGCCTAGGGAACTCTGATATTTGTTGTAGTTAAAACAGTACCGGTCAATTTGGCCTAGGGAACTCTGATGTTTGTTGTAGTTAAAACAGTACCGGTCAATTTGGCCTAGGGAACTCTGATATTTGTTGTAGTTAAAACAGTACCGGTCAATTTGGCCTAGGGAACTCTGATATTTGTTGTAGTTAAAACAGTACCGGTCAATTTGGCCTAGGGAACTCTGATATTTGTTGTAGTTAAAACAGTACCGGTCAATTTGGCCTAGGGAACTCTGATATTTGTTGTAGTTAAAACAGTACCGGTCAATTTGGGCCATGGAACACTGATATTTGTTGTAGTTAAAACTGTACCAGACAATATGGGCTATTGAACACTGATGTTCTATTGTAGTTAAAACTGTACCGGGCAGTTTGGGCCATGGAACACTGATGTTTGTTGTAGTTAAAACTGTACCAGACAATATGGGCTATTGAACACTGATGTTCTATTGTAGTTAAAACTGTACCGGGCAGTTTGGGCTATGGAACACACTGATGTTCGTTGTAGTTTAAACTATACCGGTCAATTGGGGCTATTGAACACTGTTGTTCGCTGTAGTTAAAACTGTACCGGTCAATTTGGGCTATTGAACACTGTTGTTCGCTGTAGTTAAAATTGTACCGGTCGATTTCGGCTATTGAACACATATGTTATATTGTAGTTAAAACTGTACCGGTCAATTTGGGCTATTGAACACTGATGTTCGCTGTAGTTAAAACTGTACCGGTCAATGTGGGCTATTGAACACTGATGTTCGTTGTAGTTAAAACCATACCGGTCAATTAGGGCTATAGAACACTGAAGTTTGCTGTAGTTAAAACTGTACCGGTCAATTTGGGCTATGGAACACAGATGCTTGCTGTAGTTAAAACTGTACCGGTCAATATGGGCTATTGAACACTGATGTTCGCTGTAGTTAAAACTGTACCGGTCAGTTTGGGCTATTGAACACTGATGTTCGCTGTAGTTAAATCTGTACCGGTCGATTTGGGCCATGGAACACTGATGTTTGTTGTAGTTAAAACTGTACCGGTCAATTTGGGCCATGGAACTCTGATATTTGTTGTAGTTAAAACAGTACCGGTCAATTTGGGCCATGGAACTCTGATATTTGTTGTAGTTAAAACAGTACCGTTCAATTTGGGCCATGGAACTCTGATATTTGTTGTAGTTAAAACAGTACCGGTCAATTTGGGCCATGGAACTCTGATATTTGTTGTAATTAAAACAGTACCGGTCAATTTGGGCCATGGAACTCTGATATTTGTTGTAGTTAAAACTGTACCGGTCAATTTGGGCCATGGAACACTGATGTTTGTTGTAGTTAAAACAGTACCGGTCAATTTGGCCTAGGGAACTCTGATATTTGTTGTAGTTAAAACAGTACCGGTCAATTTGGCCTAGGGAACTCTGATATTTGTTGTAGTTAAAACAGTACCGGTCAATTTGGCCTAGGGAACTCTGATATTTGTTGTAGTTAAAACAGTACCGGTCAATTTGGCCTAGGGAACTCTGATATTTGTTGTAGTTAAAACAGTACCGGTCAATTTGGCCTAGGGAACTCTGATATTTGTTGTAGTTAAAACAGTACCGGTCAATTTGGCCTAGGGAACTCTGATATTTGTTGTAGTTAAAACAGTACCGGTCAATTTGGCCTAGGGAACTCTGATATTTGTTGTAGTTAAAACAGTACCGGTCAATTTGGCCTAGGGAACTCTGATATTTGTTGTAGTTAAAACAGTACCGGTCAATTTGGCCTAGGGAACTCTGATATTTGTTGAAGTTAAAACAGTACCGGTCAATTTGGCCTAGGGAACTCTGATATTTGTTGTAGTTAAAACAGTACCGGTCAATTTGGCCTGGGGAACTCTGATATTTGTTGTAGTTAAAACAGTACCGGTCAATTTGGCCTAGGGAACTCTGATATTTGTTGTAGTTAAAACAGTACCGGTCAATTTGGGCCATGGAACACTGATATTTGTTGTAGTTAAAACAGTACCGGTCAATTTGGCCTAGGGAACTCTGATATTTGTTGTAGTTAAAACAGTACCGGTCAATTTGGCCTAGGGAACTCTGATGTTTGTTGTAGTTAAAACAGTACCGGTCAATTTGGCCTAGGGAACTCTGATATTTGTTGTAGTTAAAACAGTACCGGTCAATTTGGCCTAGGGAACTCTGATATTTGTTGTAGTTAAAACAGTACCGGTCAATTTGGCCTAGGGAACTCTGATATTTGTTGTAGTTAAAACAGTACCGGTCAATTTGGCCTAGGGAACTCTGATATTTGTTGTAGTTAAAACAGTACCGGTCAATTTGGGCCATGGAACACTGATATTTGTTGTAGTTAAAACAGTACCGGTCAATTTGGGCCATGGAACACTGATATTTGTTGTAGTTAAAACAGTACCGGTCAATTTGGGCCATGGAACACTGATATTTGTTGTAGTTAAAACAGTACCGGTCAATTTGGCCTAGGGAACTCTGATATTTGTTGTAGTTAAAACAGTACCGGTCAATTTGGGCCATGGAACTCTGATATTTGTTGTAGTTAAAACAGTACCGGTCAATTTGGGCCATGGAACACTGATGTTTGTTGTAGTTAAAACAGTACCGGTCAATTTGGGCCATGGAACTCTGATATTTGTTGTAGTTAAAACAGTACCGGTCAATTTGGCCTAGGGAACTCTGATATTTGTTGTAGTTCAAACAGTACCGGTCAATTTGGCCTAGGGAACTCTGATATTTGTTGTAGTTAAAACAGTACCGGTCAATTTGGCCTAGGGAACTCTGATATTTGTTGTAGTTAAAACAGTACCGGTCAATTTGGCCTAGGGAACTCTGATATTTGTTGTAGTTAAAACAGTACCGGTCAATTTGGCCTGGGGAACTCTGATATTTGTTGTAGTTAAAACAGTACCGGTCAATTTGGCCTAGGGAACTCTGATATTTGTTGTAGTTAAAACAGTACCGGTCAATTTGGGCCATGGAACACTGATATTTGTTGTAGTTAAAACAGTACCGGTCAATTTGGCCTAGGGAACTCTGATATTTGTTGTAGTTAAAACAGTACCGGTCAATTTGGCCTAGGGAACTCTGATGTTTGTTGTAGTTAAAACAGTACCGGTCAATTTGGCCTAGGGAACTCTGATATTTGTTGTAGTTAAAACAGTACCGGTCAATTTGGCCTAGGGAACTCTGATATTTGTTGTAGTTAAAACAGTACCGGTCAATTTGGCCTAGGGAACTCTGATATTTGTTGTAGTTAAAACTGTACCGGTCAATTTGGCCTAGGGAACTCTGATATTTGTTGTAGTTAAAACAGTACCGGTCAATTTGGGCCATGGAACACTGATATTTGTTGTAGTTAAAACAGTACCGGTCAATTTGGGCCATGGAACACTGATATTTGTTGTAGTTAAAACAGTACCGGTCAATTTGGGCCATGGAACACTGATATTTGTTGTAGTTAAAACAGTACCGGTCAATTTGGCCTAGGGAACTCTGATATTTGTTGTAGTTAAAACAGTACCGGTCAATTTGGGCCATGGAACTCTGATATTTGTTGTAGTTAAAACAGTACCGGTCAATTTGGGCCATGGAACACTGATGTTTGTTGTAGTTAAAACAGTACCGGTCAATTTGGGCCATGGAACTCTGATATTTGTTGTAGTTAAAACAGTACCGGTCAATTTGGGCTATTGAACACACTGATGTTTGTTGTAGTTAAAACAGTACCGGTCAATTTGGGCCATGGAACACTGATGTTTGTTGTAGTTAAAACAGTACCGGTCAATTTGGGCTATTGAACACACTGATGTTTGTTGTAGTTAAAACAGTACCGGTCAATTTGGGCCATGGAACTCTGATATTTGTTGTAGTTAAAACAGTACCGGTCAATTTGGGCCATGGAACACTGATGTTTGTTGTAGTTAAAACAGTACCGGTCAATTTGGGCCATGGAACTCTGATGTTTGTTGTAGTTAAAACAGTACCGGTCAATTTGGGCCATGGAACTCTGATATTTGTTGTAGTTAAAACAGTACCGGTCAATTTGGGCTATTGAACACACTGATGTTTGTTGTAGTTAAAACAGTACCGGTCAATTTGGGCCATGGAACTCTGATATTTGTTGTAGTTAAAACAGTACCGGTCAATTTGGGCCATGGAACTCTGATATTTGTTGTAGTTAAAACTGTACCGGTCAATTTGGGCCATGGAACACTGATGTTTGTTGTAGTTAAAACAGTACCGGTCAATTTGGGCCATGGAACTCTGATATTTGTTGTAGTTAAAACAGTACCGGTCAATTTGGGCTATTGAACACACTGATGTTTGTTGTAGTTAAAACAGTACCGGTCAATTTGGGCCATGGAACTCTGATATTTGTTGTAGTTAAAACAGTACCGGTCAATTTGGGCCATGGAACTCTGATATTTGTTGTAGTTAAAACAGTACCGGTCAATTTGGGCCATGGAACTCTGATATTTGTTGTAGTTAAAACAGTACCGGTCAATTTGGGCCATGGAACTCTGATATTTGTTGTAGTTAAAACAGTACCGGTCAATTTGGGCCATGGAACTCTGATATTTGTTGTAGTTAAAACAGTACCGGTCAATTTGGGCCATGGAACTCTGATATTTGTTGTAGTTAAAACAGTACCGGTCAATTTGGGCCATGGAACTCTGATATTTGTTGTAGTTAAAACTGTACCGGTCAATTTGGGCCATGGAACACTGATGTTTGTTGTAGTTAAAACAGTACCGGTCAATTTGGGCCATGGAACTCTGATATTTGTTGTAGTTAAAACAGTACCGGTCAATTTGGGCTATTGAACACACTGATGTTTGTTGTAGTTAAAACAGTACCGGTCAATTTGGGCCATGGAACTCTGATATTTGTTGTAGTTAAAACAGTACCGGTCAATTTGGGCCATGGAACACTGATGTTTGTTGTAGTTAAAACAGTACCGGTCAATTTGGGCCATGGAACTCTGATATTTGTTGTAGTTAAAACAGTACCGGTCAATTTGGGCCATGGAACTCTGATATTTGTTGTAGTTAAAACAGTACCGGTCAATTTGGGCCATGGAACTCTGATATTTGTTGTAGTTAAAACAGTACCGGTCAATTTGGGCCATGGAACTCTGATATTTGTTGTAGTTAAAACTGTACCGGTCAATTTGGGCCATGGAACTCTGATATTTGTTGTAGTTAAAACAGTACCGGTCAATTTGGGCCATGGAACTCTGATATTTGTTGTAGTTAAAACAGTACCGGTCAATTTGGGCCATGGAACTCTGATATTTGTTGTAGTTAAAACTGTACCGGTCAATTTGGGCCATGGAACACTGATGTTCGCTGTAGTTAAAACAGTACCGGTCGATTTGGCCTAGGGAACTCTGATGCTCTTTTGAAGTATAATGTGTACCGCGTTAACTTTTTCTCTGAACATATTTGACTGTTTTTATTTTTTAAGTGCACCATGTTAAAATTTATCATTGTACATATTAAGCCTTATAGCCGACAGAGACATTTTAAAGTACAAAGGTGTCTAAGGTATCGACCTTCGTTGTCTGCATCCGGTCCAATCTGGCTTTTAATTTTGTTACATTTCAATAACTTTTTATTTTCGAACTATCACTCCTTCAAAAGGCTTGTCTAACCAGTAACCGACTTAATCCGTAGTTCTGATATACTTTCTGTTCTTTATTTACAACGGCGATAGTTTTTATCAAGAGTATACATCTCAAGCTTTGAAATAACACCATAATACAACATCAGAGTAGTTTTAATGCATTCATTTCAATGCTATCACAAGCAGCACATTATTTTCAAAAATTGACGACTTGTCTTTAGTAAACGATAGAGTGAAAAAAACAACACCCCAGAGGTCCGTCTGATTTTCTGCGCATCGAACAAACGTGTTTAACACGCTTACAGATTGATAATGACATGCAAAGATGATACAAATTTCATTTAATTCATGTTTGTTGTCTGTTACGTTAAACTATTTACGTTTTTGAATTTTGATTTATGAATAAAATATGAATTTAACTGGAAATAGGAAATACTTTCAGATGTAGTTTCTTCTCATTCCTCGGAAAGAGTGATTTTTGTAATAATTTGAAAAGTATACAGATTTTGTGATTTTTTTTTTTAGATTTTGCAAAAACGTAGGACATTGGACACATATACCTTTGCAATTCATATATCCTTAGTGCCAAACTGTATGGCTTCAATAAAACACATGATGTATCAGCGTTTTAAAATTAAAAATAAAACCTATAGAATCTGATAGTAGACAACTTACCATGTCATATGAGGTCTTGCATTATACATTGATAAGAAACGCATTGATAGATTTGACAAGCTGAACTTCTGGTTTTGTCATCGTTAATTAATTTCTAATTTTACCATTCCTAAAACATACGCAACACACTTAAAGATAGTTTGATATATCAAAAGAGTTCCGACACCGAACTAGTGTATGGAAACCAAACATAGGTCTACATAGACAGACTGATTTATGGTAACCACACTTCATTAGCAGATAAGGGCAGCTAACAAACGCTGTAAAGCTGTAAGCCTGAAAAACAATCCCAGAATCCTAGGCGATACGATACAGTTACAATGTACAGTGGAACTTCGTTAACTCGAACTCGGATAACTCGAATACCCTGCTTAACTCGAAGTACCTCGTCGGTCCCGGCCGAATTCTCTCTTTATCTTAGTAAAGAAAACTCGGAAAACTCGAACTCGGAAAACTCGAAGAACTCGGATAATACGAAGTGAAAATTTGGTCCCAACAATAAAAATCCTATTTGAAATGATCGAATAACTCGAAGTATAATTTTCGTCGATCGGTGGTAAACGCCGACATTTTTTAAGAGCTAAATTCCGTTTGTAATACTGAACATATCGGCACTACTAACCTACATGCTATTATAAGTGTTTCATAAATTCATAAAAGAAATTGTCGGTTGAATCTTATAACAACATGTCTTGGTGATAAAAAGTACTGCTTTACTTACATCAAGTAATTTACTAAGGCGATCGCCGATATTAGTACACACGATAGTCAACAACTCACCAACCTGTTCGCTCAAGCGGAACTAATCTCTGACACACCGGTAGATCTACCCGGCTGATGATTTTACAGGTGTAGAAATGAAACAGTCACCGGCGCCTATTAAATCTTTAAACTGCTGAAACTAAAACGTAATTACTGCCAAGGTGTTCAGAGTACAACTGTAACGGTCAGTGCTGTCTATTAAATCGGATAAAACGCCAGCTCAGTTACAGTAACATTTTATACGCACATGCGCAGCCTAACTTCCGGTGCTAATACACATGGAAATGGCGTGGTTATCAATAAAAAGTAAGTAGGCCGATCAAACAGTATTTTATATGTTCAATAAAAGGTAATGGTTCTGTTACGTTTTGCATGCAATCTGTGTTAAACTCAAACGGTTACCGGGTATTTGATTTGACATGAATAACTTGTTATTTTGTCGAATTCCGTTTTATCGTTTACCTTTTGCAAACATGACTTGGACATCAGATCGTTCTTGAAGTGACTAAGTGAAAGAAACTTTATCGTGACTGTATATCGGCAAAACTACACCAAATTACAAGTAACATAACGAAACATTACATATATATTTACATGTATTGACCAGTCTTCACACTAAACTGATGAGCGACAGAGCGAAGTTATAATGATTATATAATGTTGACAAATATTGACCAAACTTTTCACCAAAAATGATAACTGGCTTAATTCGAACACTCGGATAACTCGAAGTTTTTTCGTGGTCCCGTCGACTTCGAGTTAACGAAGTTCCACTGTATATTAACTTATAACTAAACAAGTTGTAAATAAGTTACGCTGTCAGCTTAAATATTTACAGGTGATGGCGAAGTAGCAAAAACTGAACACTGTAAAATAACAAAATCAATCTATCAATAACTCTACTTATTGATTAATATCATGTGTGTATAAAATGTTTCGGGTATTGTTGTAAGGCAATTTGCCATCGATCCATTGCCTGATTTTAACAACACACTTTTCTAGTTGCCTTCCCTTCTTTGGTTTTCTTTCTAACTTAAGCACAGGCGCGTGTGGCAATGCTAACATAGCATCGTGTGGAATGTTGCCACAGGGTTGAAGCAGGACAAAACACACATCTTTGTGTCTCAAGGTGCCATTTGCAACCCGCGCGATTGTCATACTATCAAGGTAAGTATTCATACAAAATTGGTCTTTTTTGAATTTGTTGGAAAATACAATAATGATTCGTTCACTGTTTTCTAATGCATCTGCGTGAATCTTATACCCTGGTAAGTTTCCTTTGTCAGCCCAGTCTCTAGCAGGAAACAGCAGTCGATACCCTGCTTTCTCTAACGGTTGGACAATGTCCTTGCGTACGATATTCCGATCGTCGTCGTGGTGCAGAACGAGAGCATCATATTTACGCGGTTTTTGTCGTTGCTTGGCCCTTTTCTTGTTTTTCTGTTTTGATATCAAATTTGCTCGCTTGAGGGTAATCCGTTTCACTCGCACAACGTAATAATCAATAAAGATTCTCCACAGTTGTGAAAGTACATACGAAATGAACACGTATAAAGCAAAGATACATATTGACTCTAATATAGTTCTAATCCACGACAGTACTGTGAATATTATATCCCATGATGGAGGTGTCTTTTGAAGCATTGCTGATGTATCCTCGAGATAACTAAGATTCTTCATTTCCATGTAAAGTAAACTTGAATCTGGAACCAAGCTGACTGATAATGGAAGATCGTACACATGGCGTTCAACTTCACCATCAATTCTATTCTTGATGTTTCTTTTAATTTGAATCTTGTGTTCACCAATGTTTTGCGGATTCGTACAGAAAACGTAAGAGTACTGGAGAAGATTATCATCTTTAAATCGAGTTACTCCAAAGGGTACTCTTGTACATCTGGATTTACTGAAGAAAATACAGTGTATTGACGAATACAAAGCTGTAAATGGACTGCATGCAAACATGAAACTGAAATATTTGGATACTACAGAATCTGTGCCATTTTCCACTCTGTGCTCGAATTGAATTGATTGTTTTCTACCCAAAACATAATAATCCATAGATCGCAATGTCATGAATAAACCAATAGGAGCTGGGACTGCTTTACGAATATATGGAATTGGCTTAACACTGAAGAAAGCTCGCAGAGCAAAGATGCTGAAGATTGTGCCTTTCTTCGTATTCACGCTTTGCTTTTCTCCCCAACATTCGTAATTTGCGAAATCTCCACTATTGGCCATGTAAATTGATAAGAAGCTCGTTATCCGGTAGGTTGAACCATGCAATTCATAATGATCCTCCACGTGGTATCTGTCTTCACTTGCTACCAACTGTTTATCACGAAACCATAATGTGTTTAACTTCAAACTTAAATCATCCGTATCTACATCATATTGACACTTCATTTGTATGTCTTCGCCTCGATAACGTGACAATATCGTTTTTGTCGTCACCAAGGATGGCCGCGGGGAGGTACAGTTTGTTTCTCTGTACAGTATAGTTTCGTATCTGAGGGAATATTCTACTTCCATACAATCAAAACCGAAAACCAAAGGCTCCGTTTTGTCCTCAGGTCTTTCATTTACAACGCGTTTCCGTATGAAATGATGTAAACTTGTCTCGTCTCCGATTCCGCTGGTTTGATTTTGAATGAAGTGTCCACAAGATGCGACTATAATTGTCAATAGCATTGTCAGACCAGTAATGTACACCATATACTGAATAATACTGCGAGGAGTGTAGTATTTTGATACTTGGTACGTGTAACCCATACACCATTCTAAAATATCCATACCGAAATCGAAAAGATACGGAAGAAATACCATGAGTTCTGCTAAGATCTCATCATTTCCTTGTGATTGGCATTGTGAGTGCACATAATAAAATGTTAAACACATGAATACTTTATCAATGTGAGGAAATTGGGCCACATGTTGTTCTACTTTATCATGGATTGGGACAAGTACGAATGTTAGGATTATTACCGCTGTATAAACCTCCTCTATCGAAAAGTCAGAATGCCGAATAGTGTTGTCGAACTGATCTTCTTTATTGAATATTATCCAAATTCCACATAGTGTCGAGAGGAATGATGACTCCCGAAGAATTAAGGTTAAAACGTTGCGTAGAAGATCCATGGCTATTAGTAGTTGATCTGAAATCAATATACCGTATTCACTGTAAGTACTATTATAATACGTAACATAGAAATGTGTTATGTATTGAAATATTTATTTCGCGAAAGTTGTCTATTTTAATCACCATACACGTAACTTTTACTGAGACAATTTATGTGTTTAATAATCAAGAATTAGACCAGGTCAAAGTCAAATTATTTATTCTAAATAGTTGGAAGCACACCTCCAATGTAAAATGTTTTTCACTGAATTCATGAAATACTGTATGTTCTCGCTGTTAAATTTCAATGGGTTAATATTTCCTGGCTGTTTCGGACCAAGTTTGCACAAGGACACCAGACAAACCAGCCTCCCACCATACACACAGACACCATGTTTGGTTTGGTTTGGTTTATTTTGTTTAACGTCCTATTAACAGACACTACGTACACTGTCCTTGATGACCTTAGCTGTTGATAAGACGTCGAACAATACTAGATCAAGGCAGACGTCTCTACATTGTAGTTACACCAATGTTACATGGATATTTATTTTCTCTTTATAATTAGTGACCGCGAATATCAATATTTATACAGTGTTCTGTCAACGAGATACGTCTACCGCAAAGGCCTATAAAATAAACATAATCTTAGTCGGGAGATCATATGCGCTGAATGTTAAACTCATCTCATTATTCATAACGTTTAAAAAAGCCTTGATAAAAATAATGTGTATCACTTGTATTTAATTAAATAGGCCATGGCAACTATTTTGTCACGGAGGACATTAGTGATGACCAAGTGTGGGTTGCCTTGCTGTATCAGCGTTTTCTCCGATATCTACTAGAAAGTCCCAAATACAGTTGCTTCTTACGGATCATGAAATGGGAGAAGGTATGAACTTAATCTCCCAAGGTGTCAAAAGATATCTTGTATATAAACGTCTTATACCGAAAGTGGTTAGTACGACCTTATAATTGAAACCTTGACTGTCGAGCACTAAACTCGAAGGAGGTTTATAACTTGATAATGTAACAATAACAAGAAATTGTACAAGGATTCAGCAAACATCTTGTACACAAACGTTGCATATAAAACAACAAATATGTCTTACTTTTGAACTGCCTCTCGCAACAATGGTTCAAGCTCCACTTGGACCAAATCCTGTCATTCCTGAAAAAGGAAAGGATTTTATTTTTTGTTCTATATTTTCCCAATTGACCAACTTTCTTTCGCACAAAGAGTGATACATCCTTCGTTTAGACAACATTAGGCAAAAGAAAGTTGCCCAATGATGCTCCAGATCAAATGTCATCAATATCTATTCAAATGTTAAGGCCTAGTAGTGATATAAAATGTCTCTATTTCTCCTTTTGGGCTCAGCCCCTCTTGCCCAAAGGGAATGACATCCTCCATTTATAAAACATTAGATTTTTTATTTTAATTTAGATTATTTATAGTAGAATTTTTGAGGAGATGATACAAACCTAAAAGTGAGTAAGGTGATGTCGAGGCCAATCGGAAAAGAATGGCTAGTACATTATAATTATATAATGGGCATCCATTTTTTCCAATTACTCACAAAATTTGTTTAAATAGAACCAGTTTAACTAGAAAATACATATTTTTGTACATGGAAATGAACCTTAATCGAATTAAGGAGAGCATTTAAATTAAGAGATTTTGACTTACAGACATAATGCTTAATAAGAATTAACATTTCATTACTTACAGCATCAGCCGAAGGATGAATTATACCAATCAGATATGTTTCTTTGTTTACCCGATAAGGAGTTTTTAAAATTGACTCCGACTTACTTTGCTTCATAGCAAAGAACTTGTTCATATTTTAAATACATCTTTCCAGAATCTATTTCAATTCCACAATGAAACAATTTGTTCACCTCCACAATAGAATTCAAAAGAACTTTCAATTTTCCTGATGACCGAGTAATTACTCTAATCCAGCCATGTTTAAGGGAGTCAATAAAAGCACCTACATCTATCATTTTTAGCCCACCCCCACCCCCATCTGTGTAGCTTTGAATTACCACATGCATTTTAATTTTTAGCAGTTTACCAATTTTATCTGGAGGATTAGGAAGACTTATAAATAGATAATTGAAATGGGAAATTAATTTTATTATATTTATTCTACCAATAGAAGTAAGACTACGTCTTTGTCACATTAGTAAGACCAAAATTCATCAAAATCCATTTAGGCGTTCAGGACTAGTTAAGGAAATGTTGGCGGACATTGGACGGACGGACGACGGACGCATACGTCACCGGTTCCTTGGGCTAAAACGTAATGCCGAACTTTTCTTGTCAAGTGTTGTGACACCGAGTTGAGGATGTTTGCAAATTAACAAGCAACTAGAGCTGTCACCGAGGGGGTGACAAGTATACCCCCCGCTTTTCCATGATCGGTTTGGATACTTTGTGAAGCTGCCTATTTATGGTACTATAACCAAATCAAACATGTTCTATGTTTAGGCAAGAACTAAGTGAATGCATAGCCGAACAAAATTTTGCTCGTTTAAAAAACAAGAGCTGTTGGAGAACAGCATAGCTCGTCTCGCAAATGTTTGTCAATAAATAATTAAAATATATTAATTGGAATGGTTTCGCAAATTGCATTAATAATATCTATATTGTTTACTCGATCAGATTATGCTTTGTGAATTCATGCAATTTTCAAAACCATACCAATTTATATATATATAAATTATTTATTGACAAACATTCGGGAGACAAGCTATGCTGTTGTAGATTAAATGAATATATTAAACACAAATGTAATTGCTTTTGGACATATTTCTCCAATTTTTTGACAAAATATTATCCTAATGAGAGTTGTCTCCCTTGAAAAATGTGGACCAGTATAAATTGCCTATTGTGAGCATTTTCACATTGTTTTATTTTCAGTTTCACCCCAAGAAGGGATAGTGTAACTCCATAGGGACTCTTTTACCAAATATCAGCACCCTAGTACAATCATAAAGTGATGTGTTAAATAGCTTTCAACATTTGCACAATTTTTTTTTAATGTGTTTTTTCCCCAAAAAAATATTTCAGTTTAACTCTGGCAAGGGATAGTTTAACCCCCACAGGGAACCTAATACAATGTATTACTATGCCTTTCAACACTCACAATATAAACTTAACACAAAGTCCAAAGATTTAAAAACAAAAACAAAAAAACACAGATTTAAAAAGAAAAAATCCAAAGTTTTACTCCAGGAAGGGATTGTCTTACTCCATAGGGACTCTATTACCAACTATCAGCACCCTAGTACGATTATAAAGTGATGTATTAATACCTTTCAACACTTGCACCAAAAACTTAACGCAGAAATATTCTAAGTCCAAAAATTTGAAAATTCTGGTTTTTTCCTAAAAAAATCTTTTAGTTTAACTCCGGCAGGGGATAGTTTAACCCAAGAGGGAGTCTATTGCCAACTATCAGCACCCTAGTACAATTATAAAGTGATGTATTAATACCTTTCAACACTTGCACCAAAAACTTAACGCAGAAATATTCTAAGTCCAAAAATTTGAAAATTCTGGTTTTTTCCCAAAACAATCTTTTAGTTTAACTCTGGCAGGGGATAGTCTAACCCCAGAGGGACTCTATTGCCAATTATCAGCACCCTAGTACAATTATGAAGTGGTGTATTAATACCTTTCAACACTTGCACCAAAAACTTAACGCAAAACTTTTCTAAGTCCCAAAATTTTCAAAAATCAGTTTTTTTTCCAAAAAATCTTTTAGTTTAACCCAGGCAGGGGATAGTTTGACCCCCACAGGGACCATATTACCATAAATTACTATGCCTTTCAACACTTGCACCAAAAATTTAACATTTGGAAAACCAACGCCGACGCCGACGCCGGAGTGACGACATAAGCTCTCACTCTTCTTCGAAGAGACGAGCTAAAAAGGGGGCATAACTCTATTAGAACTGGTAATTCGGCAAAATCTTTGCATAGAAATAAGCCTCGTAGGGTCCTCTAACTACATACCAAATTTTAGTAAAATCCATTGAAAACAAAGCAAATGCATAGCCGGATAAGCTAGTAACCATTTTTTACATAAAGGGGCATAACTCTGTAAAAAGTTTTTTTCGGAAGAAGCCGTTACTGGAGACACAACTTCATGCTTCAAT
This sequence comes from Pecten maximus, assembly GCF_902652985.1. Lineage (NCBI taxonomy): Eukaryota > Metazoa > Mollusca > Bivalvia > Pectinida > Pectinidae > Pecten > Pecten maximus. Next base: position 33,293,491 of record NC_047029.1, on the reverse strand, counting down.
TCTGTATAAAGTTTCAAGAAAATCCATCAAAAACTAAGTGAATGCATAGCCGGACAAAATTATGACACATTTTGTATGAAAAGGGGCATACCTCTGTTAAACAGGGCTAAATCGCAAAATCACTGCAGGGGACACAAGTTCCTATGGTCTTTTAACTATATACCAAATTTGAGTGAAATCCATAAAGAAATGAGCGAATGCATAGCCGGACAATGGTTGTGACAGACGGACGGACGGACAAGGTGATTCCAGTATACCCCCCCCCCCCCCCCCCCCTAACTTCGCTGCGGGGGGTATAAAATGTGTCTGTCTGCACGTAATCGCCACATGAACTAAGTTTAAAATAGAGAAAATAAATCAAATGGAAAGGAATCAATTATAAAGGTAAATGTTTATATGCTGTTTCATCTAATTCAATGCATGATCGATTAGGATTGATATTTGCAAGCATATCAAATAACTCACAAAAGAAGTCGGTGTTATTGGCTTCTCTGGTTAACTATCTCAACCATCAGCCGGGTATGGGAAATAAATGTCATGGGGGATCCCATACTGTCGTGTGACTTTATTGTGTTCCACCATAACGACCCATAAACATAACATGTATTGAATGTGTCTGCATCGGACTGTGTGGATTGTGAGTATAATTGATGACTTGCCAAACACTGTTATTCTATACCCACTTTTAAAAGCCTATTTTGTCAGTACGTATTAGCAACACAACAAATCAAATGTACTGCGTGTATTCAGGGTATCACTGCGTAGACAAAGTACAGAATAGCTTTCATTAAAAATCGTACAATGAACCATTATTGTCTTAAACGCCTTACTATACTTACGATTTTGCGTGGGGTTTGAACGGTGTATAAACTGACATTGCTTATATGAATAGATTTAAACATAGATTGAATAATACCGCTTTGATTACAGGTTTACAAGTAAGATTATTCTCATCCCTGCTGAATAATGAAATGCTATATATGTCATCTTTTATATAAGTTTCATCTTCTCAATATACTTCTGTCTCTGCTGCAGTTTTGTCAATTGAGAATATATTTACACAAAGATAACTCAAGTATGATCAACAATTGTATCTATACCCACTAAATTAAGAGAAGAAATCGTGGAAATCTTGTAAATGATTGTTATCCACTTTAACATCGTTAATGTCGTACCTGGCACTGATTACCAAACCTCCTTGTGATATTGATGCAGTACGATAAACTACGGCTGGTTTAATCTGTGTGGACTTTGAGTGTTGTTAGCTATTGATCATTTCATTTTATGTCTGTTTATTGATTAGATACAGTATTCGTCAAAATATTCACAATATATTTCACTGAACTAACATATACTGTGCATTTCCTGAACGAAGTGTAACACAGAAAACGAAACGGTACGGAAAGAGTTAAAGGGCCGTTTCGTTTTCTGTGTTACACTTCGCTCAGGAAATGCACAGTATCTGTTAGTTCAGTGAAATATATTGTGAATATTTTGACGAATACTGTATCTAATCAATACGATTGTATTGCCTATGTACGCAAGCTTCCAAGTTTTGATAAGAAGTGTTGTGGAGTGGCATCAGACAGCTGACCCTCACTGGGACCAGGGCTGTCGGAAACTAAATAAAGATAACATTATAATCAGCTCCTTTTTCATTTTAAAACCATTGTAACCCGTACCGAACGTTACATGTAGTTCTGTGTTGATAAAATTTAGTACAATAGAAATAAATGACAAACATTGCCTGCTCTTAGCTCTCCAGAGCAACATTTGTATCGACTTTAGAATTTTAGATATTTATCATTGACGTTCCACTTCTGGCGATTAGGTATATCACAGGAAAGCCTAGATGTCAGAGTCGTAATTCAAGCTGTCTGTGTCGAGTCTTGAGCATCGTGACGTTCAAATTTTCATTCAAACATGAACTCTAACCCCGACACGATTGGTAACATTCGATATTTAAAGTATAAATCTCAACTCATTGTGGTTTGATGTTAAGTATATCTTCATTGGTATAAGTTGCTATATAGGTATATGTACGATGGCCGATATCGGACGGGCAAAACAGTGTTACTAGTAGTACGTTTTTGTCAACGAAAAATGTACGTACATATTGTGTGTCAAAAATATCTACTGCTATAGTAGTAGATAAATGTGTACACAAAAAGTGTACGTACAAATCCTGTGTCAAAAACCTGTTACTAGTAACACATTTTTGACACAAAATATGTACGTACATATTTTGTGTACAAATTTATCTACTACTTCTAAATATCAATTAACATTCCTTTTATTCTTGATTGATTACCATGCGGTCGTATGCTGATTTTGCCTGATAAGGTAATAAAAGCCAGAGCCAAAAGATCTGCTTGATTTTAAAGCCACATACTCCCAAATAACCTAAAACCTCTCCCGCTCAGTTCCATTGAATCATGTCCTATTCATAGGAAATACTCGGGTTTTGCCGATTACAGTCCCTTTGACGTTTCTTTTTGGCAGAATCGGTCTGTATTTTGGCAGTATCGGTCTGTGTTTTGGCAGAATCGGTCTGTATTTTGACAGGCTTAAACATTCGGCGTTCCACCATTTTGTATAGACTGATAACACGCTCGTTGCATTATAGGACTATTTCGCTTAGAAACTTGGTCTGTCGGACCCAGTTATTATTTTTGGGAATAACCCATTTATTTTTATAAATACATATTTTCTTCCAGTTTTTAATTCGCGATAATTAGATATATACTAAGTCTGAAAACTGTTAAGATCTTGAAATGTTAACATTAAAGCATTTGGCTTTAAAGTATGACGTTAAGTAAAAACAGAATATCCAGCCAGCGGACGTAATGGAAGAATGGTATCACTCGAAACCGAACTATATCTGGTTTCCTCGTGCGAATGCGACAAAAGTTAATTATTTACTCGTATTTCTATCGGATGCAGTCAACATACTACCACAAGGCGATCAATCAAGATAGGAAAGAATGTTAATTGATATTTAGAAGTAGTAGATAAATTTGTACACAAAATATGTACGTACAAATTTTGTGTCAAAAATGTGTTACTAGTAACAGGTTTTTGACACAGGATTTGTACGTACACTTTTTGTGTACAAATTTATCTACTACTAGCAGTAGATATTTTTGACACACAATATGTACGTACATTTTTCGTTGACAAAAACGTACTACTAGTAACACTGTTTTGCCCGTCCGATATCGGCCATCGTATATATGTTACTACAGAACAGAAATACGTGTTAAAACAACACACAACGGTCCTACTCAACACTGGTCCTAGTCCTGGTGGGCGCAATCTCAGCTGTTTGAGGAGAATGGGTATGGATTTGAATGTAATTTGGTTTGGTTTATTTTAATGTGACACACTTCAGGGTTACTATTAATATATAGTGCCATCCTATGTAATATCTGATCACTTTGTTCTCTTATTATCAGTTTAGTCGTTTAATGACAAGTGTAAATCGTAATCTCAGCTGTTTGATTATTTGGGACTACTATTCCTCTATAGTCCTCCAATAGAAATGTCTTATACATTTGTTCTTTTACTAGGGGTTTACTCCGTTAAGGGTAAGATAAGGGTTGCAGATCTAAGGTGAAACAGAAGACAACCCCGAGTCTGCACAGGCCATGATAATTTCGAAATGACATAGAAAACAGCTGCAATACGTTTGTTTAAACAATTTTTCACTGTTTAAATATAAGAAAAAGAAAAGCTGAAGCAAAGCTGTAAAGTTTTGTTTGAACGGAGTCAGTTTGTGAGTTAACAAACATGTCTACACGTTTGTGTCATACGTGTAATATCATTATACATTGTAACACAGACTGTATATGTGTTTATCATTTTGATAATAGGTACCCGAATTCCTGACACTTTGCCAACATTTCTTTATTTATATACGCGAACACGCAAGCGACACGTCGACTAAGTTTAAACATAGATCAAATCAATCAATTAGAGGGACTTAGCTTTAAATGTAAATGCGTATACTACGTTTCATCTAAATTCAAATGACACATATGTAATCAATTACAGATAACTTTCATAACATCGAAATATAAAATTCATCCTCTATGGAAACATTAAATTTCATCATTCAATGCAATATTGATCTACAGAACGCTAATGACGACATGCACGCTCATAATTGATATTTATATGCATATTAAATAGCTCTACACTTTTATACTCACCCAAGTCGTCGCTGTAACTGTTTTCTCCTGCGAACTATTTCAACCGTTAAAAACAAACCAATGGGTATTGGAAATACCTGTCGGAGAATTCCCCAACTATCTTGTGACTTTATTGTGTCTCCACCCTAGCGATTGATAAACATAACATCAATATCAGGTCAAGGTCACTAAGATATAGGTATTACGTCACTGGGTATAAGTCCATTTCAGCATTAAACAGCATTCCGATTCCCTCGTTTTGATCTATTATTAAACTTAGCCGACGTGTCGTTTTCGTATTTGCGTATATAAATAAAAAAGATATGTTGGCGGAATGTCAGGGTACCTATTATCACGATCAACACATATACAGTCTAAGGAGCGGGGCCCAGTCGGGGAAATATTGCAAATTCATTTTTTTTATTTATACAAAAATATCATAATCCACCAGACATGAATATATTTCAAGGCTGCCATGCCCAAGGTTGGGGTCTTGGTGTGGGGTCATCCTTCAAAATATTGTCCAGGGGTGGAGTGGGGTGGGGGGCTCTCACTCGCCACACAACTGACACCTGCTATATATATCATACTCTCTCACATCAACATTATCATGTAACAATAACACAAACTTCCACTCATTCTCTTAACCAGTCAATCAATAAGTGATGAATATTTTATAATTTTCAAAGTAATAAAGTAATATGAATATGGTTAAAAATAAACAAAGCCATCAATTATTTCAGCATAGGGGGAATTTTGTTTTTAAAATGGCATGATGTTGACAGACACACAAAATTATGATCAGCGCACATAGGAAAAAACATAAACAAATGCAAAGGCCATGGCTTATAACAGTACGAATAAGCCACAGGAGGGATGCTAATTTGGGCCATTCTGCGGCTATAATCAGTGATAAGGCTAATATTTTGTAGGAAGATAATTCAAGGTCAACTGAATATGGTATTCAAAACAAAAGATTTTTTATGGGATCGTTCAGAGGTCAAAGGTCACAGGGTTTAAAATACAGATTTCTTTCATCGTTTGGGCCGATACAAATTCAATACTGGAGTAAAAATGGATGAGAACCAGAAGTTGAGTAAAAAAAAAAGTAAATGTTAGTCACAGCTAGTAACCTAATCCTAGTCTTTTCAGTTTTGGTCGCAAATACTTTAGAAAAAATGACCAAGACACTTCCATAAATCACCCAGTAGTAACTTTTCAACGTTATCATGTCCCGCTTTGGGTCAAAAGCTATATTTGGTGGTCTAATGACAGGGTCCCAATTGGGGTCACCTAGTGCATTTTCAGATTAAATAAACTTCATCCGTGAGACAACAAGTCTAATTATAATCAAACAAGGTACATGTAGTGTAACAGGAGCGTGTTGGGCCCGGTTTATGTATGTAAACAGCACCCGACTCGCCCCTGTGTACCGATGCAACCCAGGTTCGATTGGGCATGATGTACTTGTTTGTTGAGGAGAGGAAGAACAGACACTTAAATAACAATTAACAATTTATTAGGAATAACAAATATTTACAACAATTAACACATGAACAGAGACAATAAGCCTAGGCCTAGCCAACAAACAATATACTACATTCTACAACCGACCCCCCATACCCGACAATACCTACGAAACTAAACCCATCCCGGCCCACTCCTAACGTTATATACCTAAAACCTAACCTAACTATAAATACCTGAGAAGAGAAAGTGACAGCACGCAGGAACTCAATCCGTCAGACTGCCCAGTCTACAAGTAAAACCCTGAATTTATCACCCAATACGAAACTAAACAACCAATCACAACACCGGACTGACAGAGGTACACGGGCAAGACGGACTCTCACGAGAAAGCAAGAAACAACTACACGACAACAACATCAACATAGACAGGGCACGTGAATAGAGTACAGCAAGGGTCACAGTGACAGGTACACACACACAATACACAACATAGAGACAAGCTTAACTGGTCAGCTTACCCTGACAAAATACATACAGGAACCTCCCCCGCTACACACCTCCCTTCTTTGAAAAAGTAAGTCCCCGTTTGAATAACACTGATTTAACTTGAAATATATATATAATAACATTTGTAAAGTATCAACAGTGAAACAAAATGAAACTTTATCAAATAGTATATTAAAGTTTAACAAGTGTATAGTAAATATCAACAAATATAATCAATAACAAGAATAAATTTTACACTGCCTGAGCAGAATTATATGGTATATACAAACAAAGATCAGAGTTCATAAAATGCAATCAGAATATCTATTTGAAGTAACTGTCCATGGAAATAACTATCACCAATTATATTGCACTGCTAATCCTCCATGAGGTCAAGGTAGTCCAGGTCCCCTGTCTCGATCCTGGTTTCCTCCCTGGTGGATCCAAGTCCATGTGTTACCGTGGTGGCTATGGCCTTCCCCTCTTCATCCCTCCGGAATCCCACCTCCTCATCCCTGCACTGATGTACAGAGGAAGTCTCCAACGGCCCCAAGCCAGCCCCAGCAGCCATGTGTCTCCTCCGCTGGACACTCTCCCGATATGCTGCTATCCCGCTCGGGGACTGGTCTCAGGGGAATCAGGACTCCCCCTGTCGGGATGTATTTCCGGTTTGGTCCTTCTACCCCCTCTGTTGCCTTCACTGCCGCCTTGGCCTCCTCTAGAGACTTCTGGTGTCTCCGAACATAGTGTCTGACGAGTTGCGGCACACAATACTGACTGAAGGTACACAGGTTACACTGGTACTTGACCAGTTCTGCCTGATGTTTGTCCACCCAATGGATTCTCATTCGCTTGTATGTCCTAAACACTTGGGACCCACAGGCTGGCACTGGACACTGCATGCCCCCCTCGACCCACCATATCCGGTCATTATCAAGTTCATTCTGCTCACCACATTCCACCGTTAGTTGGAGCACATCCATCACTAGTTATCTGTTAATATACAATTAAATAGCAAGTGCATTTAAAGTGAATAATTCATATAGCAATATTTTATTTCCTGTCTATTCTGGGGTGAATATTTGCTTTGGCTTAATAATTCGCCCAGCTCTAGTCCTCACAGGAGTAGTGACCTCCCTTGGACAATCCACATTATGGTCCTTATATGACTCTGTATATCTTCCCTTATCATCTTCCCCCCTTTTCTCTAACTCTGGTTCCTCCTCATCTAGTGGCACTATCCCTGATCCCTTATCTACCCATGCTTGAAGCTCTGACTCTCCAGTGTAAGGTTCGACATGATCTACATGGACTGTAATTGGACGATGTTTTGGGGTTTTCTGTATCTCATAAGTAACCTCTGATAATTTCCTAGTTACATTGTAGGGTCCTGTCCATCCCATTCCCAGTTTGTTATTAAGCCCAGGGGGTACCAACGCCAAATGTAATCCCCCACTGTATATCTTCTGGCTCTTAAACCCCTATCAAAATAATTTTTCTGTCGTGCTGCTGCAATCCCCAAGTTCCCCCTAGCTACATTGAAAGCCTCTCTCATTGCCCCTTGGAGCCAGTCCACATACATATTATGACAGCAGACTTCAGCCCCTCCTGTTGGCAAACCTACCATTATGTCCAAAGGCAGATTTATCTCCCTTCCCAACATAAGAAGATTTGGGCTACACCCTGTACTGACATGATGAGTTGACCTGTAGGCTGTTAATATGTAAGGGAGATGGTCATCCCAATCATTATAATGCACATTTGTATACATCGATAACATCTGAAGTAATGTTCTGTTTAGTGTTTCTACAAGACCATCAGATTGAGGATGATACGGGGTTGTCCTTGTTTTTTCTGAGCCTAACATCTTACAGACTAATTGAAACAGTTCACTTTCGAATTATCTCCCTTGATCAGAATGTATCTGTTTTGGTATCCCAAATCTACTGAAAAACTCTGTGCATAACTTGTCCGCCACTGTGAGAGCGGTGTAATCCCGTACTGCATAGGCTTCTGCCCACTTAGTGAAATAATCACTGACCACAATTATATACAAATTCCCATTTTCTGTTTCCTGTAACCCTCCTAGGATATCTACTGCTACTCTGTCTAAAGGTTGAGACACTTGTTCTATTGTTGAACCTAATGGGGATCGCCCTAACCCAGGACCAGGTTTGCGTTTTGCACATTGATTGCATGTCCGACACCACCTTCTAACATCCTCTGTGAGACCTGGCCAGTGAAATCGTCTCCTAACTATTTCTGTGGTTCTATCACGCCCTAAGTGACCACCTGTTTTGGAATTATGCAAATGTAGTAAAATTTCCCTTCTAATCTTCTCTGGGGCCACTATCCTATATATCTCCTGTTGGGTTATACTGGTGTCAGTTACACATAAAACTCCTTCTTGTATGACAAGTCTGTCCCACAGTTGACAATATACCCTGACCTCATAAGGGTAAGAACGCATATCTCTCCTACTGGGTGGAAAAGTTAGGTGAGCCTTAAGATTCTTGACCTGTTTTATGTAACTGTCCTCATCCTGCCAAATTTGAATCTGTTCCGCACCCCAACTTTCTAACCAATTACTTTCTATTCCCTGACCATTTCCTTAACCTAGGATGTTCACTTCAGCAGATGGAGCACCATCTTCATGAAGCTGATGGACCCCCATCCCCTCCTCACTTAGTGTTTCACTGTTAGAACAATCTGGACACCCATCCCGTTTACATGGCCTAGACGGTTTTCTCGACAAGCTGTCAGCGTTCTGATGTTGATTCCCTGGTCTGTGTCTAATTTCACAGTCATACATGTCAACTATACTTAACCAACGAGCTAACATCCCTTCTGGTTCTTTGAATCTTTTTAGCCAAACCAATGATGCATGATCAGTCCTGATCAAAAATTTCCTACCTAGAAGAAAATGTTTGAAATGTTTGAGGAAAGTGACAACAGACAAGAGTTCTTTATGTGTGGTACAGTAGTTTCTCTGTGCACGGTTCAATGTTTTACTGGCATAGGCTATGACAACCTCTTCACCATCATGTACCTGGGATAACACAGCCCCTAACCCTGTTTTGCTGGCATCCGTATCTAAGATAAAATCACCTTGAGTGTTTGGATAGGCAAGAATAGGTGCGCTTGTCAACAATTCTTTTAGATGTGTAAAAGCCTTATCACAAGCACTATCCCACTGAAACTTCTTGGATTTACTTGTCAGAGCGGTCAAAGGGGAGACAACTGCTGAAAAATCTGGGATGAAGCGGCGGTAGTAACCAGCCAGACCGAGAAAGCTTCGTACCTCTGAAACATTTGTAGGCTGAGGCCACTCAGCTACAGCTTTAACTTTTTCAGGGTTACAGCTTATGCCAGCTTCAGAAACCACATGCCCTAGGTATTCTACACTAGTTTGGAAGAGAGAACATTTCTTTGATTTAATGTGAGGTTTGCTTTTCTAAGACAGTCAAAAATTTCCTTCAGATTTGTCAGTGCAGCATGGAAGGAGTCACCGAAGACTATGATGTCATCAAGATATCATAGACACTTGGTCCATTGAAATCCCCCTAATACCAGCTGCATCATTCGGGAGAATGTTGCAGGGGCATTGCATAACCCAAATGGCATTACTTTAAACTGATATAAACCCTTGTGGGTCGCAAACGCTGTCTTATGTTTATCTGACTCCTCCATACTACATTGCCAGTATCCACTAGCTAGATCTAATGTGCTAAACCATTTGACCCCATGCAGTGTGTCAAGGGCATCTTCTATTAAGGGTAGTGGATATGCATCTTTCCTAGTCACTGTGTTGAGTTTTCGGTAGTCTATACAGAATCTAACTGTTCCATCTTTTTTCTTGACTAAGACAACTGGGGCTGCCCAGGGGCTAGTGCTAGGCTCTATGATATCATTCTCTAACATTTTATCTAATTCTATCTCTACAACCTCTTTCTGGGTAGGAGATAACCTTCTAGCAGGGAGTTTTATGGGTCCCGAATCCCCAGTATCAATACCATGCTTTGCTACCTTAGTCTGCCCTAACTTATCACCTGGTCCTGCAAAAATGTCTTGATATTCCTTTAGTAAATTCTCAACTTCTTCCTTTTCCTCTCTAGATACCCTGTCTGACACCCTGTTTAGGACATCCTGTAAGTGAGGTGGGAGACCTTTACTAGCCTCTACTTCCCCATTCTCCAGCCCTATGATGTTATCTATTGTTTCCACACTACCTATAAAAGTATTCTCTAAAATTTTGATTGGTTGAGATGTTAAGTTCAGCACTGAGAGTGTCACAGACCCATTGTCTTTGGGAGCTATCACTGTCTTAGCAAGTAATAAGTTTTTGCTTGTAATAAACTTAACTGGCTCTACAATTCCTGCTTTACCTTCAAGATCTCCACATACATAACCAGGAAAATGCATTCCGGAGTTCTGGGGTATTGTTATTGTCTCACTACACCTGATGCGAGCACACTGGGTATGAACTCTGGATGATATTTCTACTTTATAACCACCCAGCTTTAATGTTTTCTGACCAAAATTAAGCTCACTATTATGCTGGGTAAGGAAATATATTCCTATGATACTTTCATGACCATCTATTCCGGCAACAACAGTTTCCTGCTCAAACTTATGTTGACCTATAGTGAATACTAGGTTAGCCTTCCCAAAAACTACTAAGTTGTTTCCAGAGGCAGTTGTCAGCCGTAAATTACAACTTCGCAATGCCGGTTTTTCTAACAAACCCTGAAATGCCTCCTCAGAGATAATAGTGACAGATGACCCTGAATCTAATAAACAGTTAATTATCTTGCCTCCAACCTTAGTATTTAAATATAGACTTGGTTGCACCAGATTGAGCATTACTATTGGCCCTTTCTCTTTAATTTCATTGACTCTGTCCTCCACTTGGGCTGAACTTCTGGGCCCGAACCCAGCCCCTTTCAGTTTCCCTGGTTCTGAGGATTGTCTGCCCTTTTCTTAGTCATAGGAGAGATGGCCTAATTCCCCACAGACAAAACATGTCATCTCGGCTAATGGTCTACGTCCCCTAAATTGAGATCTACCTGAGGTCTTTGAGATATTGGTTTAGTTAAGCTTTCTAATTGATTTAGTACCATAGATTTAAAATCATCACCTAGGTCATCATGTGTATTCTGAGCCTGAGGGTGTTCCGCTACTGCATGAACTTGTAGGTCAGGTTCTATCTCCCAACTCTGAGGTTTCCTACTGTACCCAGCATGCTTAGCAGTAAAGGACTCAAACTCGATCCCCCTGCTTATAGCTTTATCTAATGTTACCGAGTGGCGAAACTGTACATATTTCCTGGTTTCAAAGCTACCTAGCCCATCTATGAATTGTTCAATGGCTGGTTGCTCTCTCTCCTCTACAGTTACATTGGGAAACGCTAGCTTAGCTAAAGACTTAAGGGCTTCTCCATACTGTACTAATGTCTCATTTCCCTGCCTCCTACGACCTCTAAATTCACACTTGTGAGCATATTCCCTACCTGGGGGTGAAAATCTCTGCCTTAAAATGTCCCTTAGATCATTGAAATTGCTACGCTGCAAGGCTGATAACTCTGATAGTACTTTAAGTGCTGGACCCCTGAGGCACATAGCTAATTGCTGTGTTCGCTCATAATCTTCCCATCCATTCCAAGTTGAGACTTATTCGAAATGAATTAGAAAATCATTGAAATGTGCACCAAGACCATCAAATGTCTGGGGTTCTTTTTCTTTCCTTACTACCCTTGTTATAGGAGTATTCTGACTTGCAGCATTCTGGGTTATCTCCCTTGAGGATAGAGGTCGGGGTTCATACTGATTTGTCTCCCTTGACATTGACAAAAAAGTAAAAACTAATAACATACATTTTTAAACGCATTTTAGCATAAAAAACAACTTTTTGATGTTACTCTCCAAATCTTAAGATCTTTAACTTCTAATCTCTTGCTTCCTTATTGTTAAAAAAAAATTAATTTCGGATATAACAACTCGCCAAATATTGAACATTATTCCAAGGGAAACAACTTTGTTCGGCTCGTTCACTGAAGGGTTGTGGCTTATCATAACATCACTGTAAGTGTAGTTTTGACGTCGTCTGTTACCATAACCATGCCTAAGTAAGCTACCTTTCATTATTTGTACACCCCTCATGAGTACAAGACCTCCATCACCCTCTAAGTTACGGCAGGACACTGTGATTGTGTGTTCAATAACTGATCAAAGGGGGATAATTAGTATTCTCATTTTGACTAAGTCTAGCAATTAATCACAATGTATGTCTAGTGGTATTTTATGTGAATATTTATCGCATATATAGGTTGCATTTAGTCTCTCTTCATTCTTGGGGCGTAAGGGAATGTCTGATATCAAAGTTAAAGCTTGGGATCTCAGATTGCCCTTACTCTTTGTCACCCATTTAGTTCTTTCAATCAGACTTGCATGCACCAATGAGAGACCAAGGGGGACCTCTATATTCAAATTATCAATGAAGTTTCTGTTTTCAAAATCTAAGATGTCTGCCTGTTGGTCATGTTGTTTTCAAGTTTGTCCTATACAGGAATATGCATAACTAGAGATCAAGAGGAACCTACATATATATATATAAAAAAAAGAGAAAATCTCTGGTTTTCCTTCCCAGACCTACCAAAAGCAATCTTCAATTGTCAAAATCCAAAATTGCCGCCCGTGCCCATGTTGTTCTCTGATCGGAATACACAACTAGGGACTAAGGGAAACTACAAATAAAATTTCTCTCCCTGTTCTTTACAATATGCAAACAAAAAAGTAATGATATAGGTGTTCACATTCGTTACCATGGGCAGGTTGGATCATTTACTATATTTACTCTATACAAATCATAATTAAGCTACCACAAACATTTCGTGAACTTGTGTATCATTTAACATTTAACTTCTTATTTCCGGTTAGATAATGAATATGTTATGAATCAGGACTTTTTCCGTTTTAGTTTTAAAACCACTAATGGATGGTTGCTGTTCGACATCAATAGGTAATTCATTCCATTGTCTAGCTGAAGATGGGACAAAGGATTTACAAAGTTTACAATCGAAAATTTGGAACGGTGTAGTTTACATAATTTCTAACATTATGCATATGAGGGATGATTAATAAGTTGTGAGCCTTGTTTTGAGTATCCGCCTTATTCACCTGACCTCGCTCCATCAGACTTTCATCTAATTCTAAAACAGCTATTTAAGGCACCCTTACCTGAACTCTAACATGCAATGGATGGCTTTCTGACCAGCAAAGAAAAGGTCTATAAAAGTGGCGTTGAGGCCATTAAACACCGTCTGCAAAAGTGTATAGACACTGAAGGGGATTATGTTGAAAAATAATACAATATGTCCGGCAAAATTCAAATCATTCAATATGAGGCTCACAACTCACATCATATGGAGGGTTAAAAGGGACATAATTATATGTTTAACTTTTCTTGTTTGTTTAACCATTTAACTTATTGTTTTGATTATTGTTCCTTTATCTTTTATTTTTTCATTTCTTTATTTTTACATCGTGATAAGTGTTGATATTAAATTTCTTTTATTCAGCGGTAGATAGTTTGTGTTTCTTTGTTTCATATTCCTATTGCTGCAGACTGATGCTATAAACTAAGTAAAATTGTGTTTAACAATTTTAGATATTAGTCGGCTATTTCTATTTTGTGACCAAAAACTTTGATTTAATATGTCATTTTTTCAGTTTCTGCTTGATAGTTTTATGGTTTTCAAATTTAGTGGTTTAATATCGCATTTTCTTCTTTTCCTATTTGGTTATTTAAGTATATTTTGTTTCACAACAACAATGTAAGTGTTTCAGAATTATGTCCCAAAAAACCCTTGATGCATTTGTTCCAACTATTCTAACACCAGGGGGCAGTAAAATCTAAACATAAATATATAATCACGGGGCGCTCCCCAACAACCACCGACTGGTAACTTCATATTATGATTTTATCAAAACGGTTAAATCCTAGGCATTGTGCTTATTAGATATGTAATTATTAGTAATGAGACACCGTTTGTGTACCCATAAAATGTTTCTTTTTGACGATTTTTCCGTGTCGTTTTACGACATCGCTCAACTTTTGTGACGGAAGTGGGTCAATCTAGACCAACGTTCATCTTTTCGATAACAAATCTAATCTCTTATGGAGTCGTATGTTTCCAGTAGGTTTCCTAGGTCTAGTGTAAATGTTACGTGTTCATTCACGTTTTAGAGACAGGCGACGTTTAAATATGTAATATTTTTAAAATGTCTTTATTGTTTGTTTGTTTAATGAAATTACTGTGTCGTTAGTTTATGCTTTGATGTCTTGATCAGCTGATATTTGTTTATGTTGTGGAGCAACGACATTTCGAGAGTCATATCTCGTACACATTAGCTAAGTACGATGACACGAACTTTCAAGGAACTACGTATACTGTACATGTACTTCAGTACACACTAGCAGTATATTAAATAATTCTTTTTCAGTAATAGAAGTTTTTTCTCAAATTCTTAATGAAATATAGATATGTTCTAATGCTTTAAATTTTGACAGTGTCAAATTATATCATCTGTTGCATTGATTAATAAATGAAATAAGTTTTCAAATATATTTAAACCCTTCACTTTTATGCACCAAAGAAAGCAATATGCAAGAAAGCTGTTCTGACAAATTTTAAGCTAAAATATTGTCAATTATTATGTTGCATTAGGAAAAATTCTGTTGCTTTGGGTGTATAGAAAGATGTCATGCATTTTTTTTTATCTTTTAACATTAAATCAATTTCAATTTATTACAAAAAATTATCAGATAGAAAATTATTTGACAAAGTCAAAGAGTTACCAGGTTTTAGCTATCACAATTTTACAAAATAGGTTACTTTGAAATTTCATGAATTAGTAAATTTTCAAATATCTATAAGTTGCTTTATTATCAATTCCATATCAACATATTTCAACCATTTGCTTACATGTGCCAAAGAAAACCATGTGCGAGAAACCTGTTCTGAGAAACTTTTACTAAAATTATGTTGATTGTTATATCACATAAGTTAATTAACTAATTTAGGGTGTGGAACCATGTTGTAGTTTTGTCTTTTGAATTTGTAATCAGTTTCAACTTATTACAAAAGGTATAATAGAAAACTACTTGTCAAAATTAAAGAATTGCTAATATTTTGTTATCACTATTTTACAAAATAGTTTTTCTCCAAAATTTCATCTGCACATAGGTAGCAAGTGGTAAATTTTGAAATATCTTTGCTTTAAATATCATTTCGACATATTTCAACCTTTCGCTTACATATACCAAAGAAAACAATGTGCAAGACACCTATTCTGACAAATTTATACTTAAGTTTTTGGAACTATTATGTATTTACTGTGTTGCACTATGTTAAATTCAATGTTGGGGAACAAAGTAGTTGTTTTTTTTATCTTTTGAATTTAAACTTTACTTATATAAAGGTATTATAGAAAATCATTTGACAAATTCAAACAATGACCAGGATTTAATGATAACCATTCTACAAGATAGTCTTTTTCATAATGTCATCTCCACACAGGTGAAATACAGTAACACTACAGTAGGACTAGTGTACATGTAAATAGTTTATATGTTTCTTTTTTTAGGCCAACACCACCATATGCAAACATTTACATTAGGAAGGGTGTTACAAATTGTTGGCCAAAGACTGCAGTTAATTTCCCTCTATATTCTACTGAAGAAGCAAATTCAGGATTTTGAAACTTTACATAAAATCTGGTTTTAATTTCATATTGTAGAACTATTTTCTCAATATCAAACTATTTTGATATTGGGATAACACCATTTTCTTTTATTTTCACATCTTTTACAATTGCAACTGTAACAAATAAAAATAAAAAAGTTTTAAACAGGTACTGAAATTGCAGGCCTTAGACCGCAAGTAATTATCCTCTATGTTCTACTTAAAAAAAATTCATTAAAATGTTTTTGAGACTTTGCATAAAATATGGTTTTCATTTCATTTTGTAGAAGTACTCTCTCAATTTCAAGCCATTTAGATATTAAGATAGAAATTTTCCACAATTTTCACTTCTTTGGTACTATTGCCCCTGTAAGATAGTTAATTATTTATTATTGAGGGGCCGCGGTGGCCGAGTGGTTAAGGTGTCATGACACTTAATATCACTAGGTATCCACCTCTGGGTTGCTAGTTTGAAACCTACGTTGGAAGTTAACTGACCATGGTACTGACCGTAGGCCGGTAGTGTTTCTCCTGATACTCCGGCTTTCCTCCACCTCTAAACCTGACACGCCCTTAAATGAACTTAGCGGTTAATAGGACGTTAAACCAAATACAACAAGTATATTAGTATTATATATATAGAAGAAGTATAGTTTGAACAGTTATCCTGCAGAAGAAAATGGAAGCTGACAATAAGTCCGGTATGTGCTGTCATGGTTATGTCTTTGGACAAGACCACTTTACCCTTTTTGTTCTGGATGGCATGCAATGGGCCTCTTGTATGTTGTTCAGTCAGGTAGTCACCAACTACTACAAGGAGACCCAGCCTCAGACTTAAAGATGCTACTTATTTTTTAGAATCTTGGCAAACTGATCTACACTGCTACCTTACAAGAAGTTTAAATCCTTTATTTGAAAAGAAAATATTTTTTATTTTGCTTGGTAAGCTCCATTTCCTGGATGGCTTGTGGACAGACAGGTCTCCTGCATGTTGTTCAGAGGTAGTCACTAACTACTACAAGGAGACCCTGCCTCAAACTGACTCAGCTGGCTATTCAAAGGGTGATAAACAAAGCTAACAAATAACAAAGCAAATATATATAAGAGTAAGAGATAATTTGCTACTTAATTTTCAGAAACTCCAGGGCAAACTGGTGTACACTGCTACCTGATAAAAGGTTGAAAAAGTTATTTAAGAATAAAAATATGATTTATTATGCATTATTAAGCTTCCTTTACATGAATTATTGGTCAAATTCACATAAATAATTTAAAACTTACTAATTACTTAATTTTCATCTGTGGTAGAAAAAGGGAGATAACTCGCTCACCTGTTCTTGATATTAACTTACATGGGTAATAAGATATTTCCCTAAAGTTATATTCATGATCGATCAATTATCGATATGATGATGATTAATAATGAACTTATTAGTGATTCCCAACACTACTGAAGAAGTTTTCGAATAAAAAAAATTAGACAATCTCCCAATTTGCTTGACACGGACCACTGACAAAGACGCTTGATACTGACTTTGAACTATGGGAAAAGTCCCGAAATGAAATTTACAATTTAATATATTGAATCAATATTCGGCAAAATCATCGGTTGATGGAAGTCTAACCGTTATATCGAAGTCTTGGAACTGGCAGTACGGGCGCTGTATGATCAATCTAATTAAAATCTAGATGGTCATTATCACTACACGTTTCTCATGTAACGTAGTGAGAATGACCATCTAGATTTTAATTAGATTGCTGTATGATATGCGGAACTACGAAAACCAGTCTAGTACTTCGAGCTCTTGGCCTACTGCCTGTGCCATTCAACCGGAGCAGACACGAAAAAACGGGCTCGGTGTCGTTAACACTTTTTTTAAACTAGGATTTTATCATCTGAGGATATAATATTGATATTATTTCGAATATTAAGGATAAAAAGCAGTTAGTGTATAATTTAGGGCCAAAGCTTAATCCAAACAATGATGAAGTGTTTCAGTCGGGCATTGGTAGGAATTTGAGAGTCACTGTTGCCATGGCTGCTGTAGGGAGTAATCCTTACTTCCGAAGCGATTGATTTGAGCACCCTCTGGCATAGAATGAAGATGAAAAATTGCATAAGGGTTTTTAGGGACATAATTCTAACTTTCTATTTCTTACTTTTCCCCCTTTCTTTCTCTCTTCATTTTTAGTTTTCATCTTTCATGTAACATGTTCTAGCAAAAATAGTTATTTTACAAGTTGTAAAATCGGAGAACTTTAAAGTTTAAATATAAAATCTTAACAACAGTAAAAAAAACAAAAAACAAAATGCACAATTGAGGATAAAATGTTAAAATAAAGAGTTTTGAATTCAAAAAAGTAATAACGTAAAATGAAGCATGAAAATTGTGAGAAATAAAGCAGTAATGACAAATAATGAGAAGTTGCAATTAGAAAAGTAAAAAAAGTAAGAAAAAAGATTGAAAATAGTATGTTTGACTTATGTCCCTTTTAATCCTCCATAACATCAATCAGCCGTCGTATTACGTTCACATACTCTTGGAGGAAGAATATTGCTGAAATAGGAAGGAGTAAAATTGTTGTGGTGTTTATACGTCAATTAAACTGTCTTCTTTAGATAATGGTTGGAACTGGGATTCATGATATAGAGATTTAGAGAAAGTTGACATGCCGGTAATACTTATTGATTATTTATATCTGCCAGAGAACAACCATCCCATACATCACAAGCATACTTCAATACAG
Source organism: Pecten maximus (assembly GCF_902652985.1). NCBI lineage: Eukaryota > Metazoa > Mollusca > Bivalvia > Pectinida > Pectinidae > Pecten > Pecten maximus. The sequence goes on along the minus strand of NC_047029.1, from coordinate 33,274,855 downwards.
GCAGCACAAATATACTATGAATTCGTAAGTTTTCCTTATCAATAAAAAAAGATTTTTCTTAATACCGATACCTTTTTCATACATTTTTTTTATTTCTGATATGCGTAGGACCACTTTGCATCCGAAATGAAAATCACGTCTAAATGTCTATTCTTATCAACAAAATTAAAAGTTTCTTTTCCAAAAGTAAGGTGCAAGGAGGGAATATTTTCAAATTTATTTTTGTGAGTTGATTTAGTGCGCGTGTGTGCGTGTATATATGCGTGTAGAAGATTAAGAATAAGTAGAAAGGAACACATTGGTGTAGAAAATGCATTCTGCATCTGAACATAGGACATTGAAATATCACATGCCATTGAGGATCGACTCCTTTTCTCAAATGAAGCGTTTTGAGAGTAGTCAATGGTATTTTTCTTTTCTATCCATAGGACACGAAAATACTAAATTATATTAATTTTTTTTTCTTATCTGAAGGCGTTTTGAGTGAACTTAATGGTAGTTTTCTCTTTTTTAACCGTTTTCACTGAAGCGCATCGAAACAGAACAACAAGGGTCTTTAGAAACACTTTATTTTTTCATATTTGAACAATGTTTACAATGTCGTACCAAAATTTTTAACCAATCACTTCACGTTGCCATGCTCTCCCGGTAAGTCGTACTGATATCAGAATGCACCAGTCATGATTCCTCGAGCATAGTTCAAGCGTAAAATCAAGGTACATTAGTTAAATGATTTTAATTCACGCAATTTTGTTTGTATGGATTAAACTTCCTTACAGGATATTACACACCTTGTGTAACAATGTGTTGCTTGTTGTTTCCCGATATCTAAATCCTGGTTATGTTAAGTCATTTAAACATTTTGACACAATTAACCCATGTGATCTTCAAAATAAGCCAAAGTAATTATTTGATAAATTTGATAGCTCTTAATATATGCATGCTACAACTATAGCTCACTCGTTTATTGGGAAGTCGTTAAAAGAATAGCCTTGTAACGTATCGTTATCAAGAACAGTTCTCCAACATAATAACAAAACAGTAATTATCACTCAAAAACTAGACAACACCAACATAATAGCAACAGACAATACCGACATAATAATTCTAGGGTAAGCGTCTTTGCTCCATTTACGATATCCGTCATACAAGTCTGTCAAATCTGTGTTAGACGTCGGACGGTCGCACCAGGCACCCGATTAATTTTCCTTGTGATTTAGTTTGTTTTTAGGAGTTTATAGCCCTTGCAACAGACAGGGTCATAGGAGGACGGGTGTCAAGGAGACAACAACACTCAGGGTTGGTTTGGTTAATTTTGTTTAACGTCCTATTAACAGCTAAGTCATTTAAGGACGGCCTCCCGTGCGTGCGACATGAAAGCGTGTGGTGAGTGCGTATGTGTTTTTTGGGAGGCTGCGGTATGTTCGTGTTAAGTTTAGGGTCATAGGAGGACAGGTATCTAGGGAGACACCAACAGCAAGGGTCATACGAGGATGGGTGTCATGGAGACAGCAACAGACAGGGTCATACGAGGACGAATGTCAAGGAGACGCCTACAATAAGAAATAAAAACAAAGAAAGACAAAGCAAGTCGCTCTCTACAATCAAAATGCAGTTGAATACAGCGGAACGTTTCGGCTGCCCAATGTCCCCTGAACAGAAGACAGATAATCCTCTTATCTACGGGGTGGGATGGGGGTGGGGGCTGTTATGGTATTAGTGGCATGGTTAAGTCATTTAAGGCCTCGGTAAATACATCCAAATCAAACGTATAAGAGTAGAAAAATTGATCATAATCATGAAAAGGAGGATCTTCCTTGTATCAATTCTCAAAAGCGAGGAACACTTTTCTCTCGGCGCTCTCTCATATTGGTAGCACCTGCACTTATATGAGGTTGAATTTCACGCACCTTGTTAATTGTTCGAGTCCGATGGTCATTCAGTCTGGTGTTGATTTGTCTTATTTGCAATAAATAGTTTTAAATCGATATTTTATTCTTATTTGTAACATGTACAGGAATAAAAAAAAAGTTTTCTTAAAATATTTAGTTTTGGTTCAAAGATTGTTTTTGTAATGCTCATTTTCATTTAAAGCTAAAACAATTTCAATTGAATCAGCTGTGTAGTAAAGACATTTCTGGGTCTATGCCTGTCTTTTATCAAGTTATCCAAACACTAGTAATAGCCAACGAGTGTATGTAATTAAAACGTTATCGGGGCGGGCGTGTCCTGCTGGGTGTCTTCGGCAGTATGGGCAAAAGTTCCGGCCTACCACAAGGAGACTTAATACGAACATACCGCAGCCTCCCAAAACACACATACACACTCACTACTCGCATGCATGTCGCACGCGCGGGAGGCCGTCCTTGAATGACCTTAGCTGTTAATAGGACGTTAAACAAAACAAAACAAACCAAACATCGGGGCGCCAAACATACTATATGAATTATGGTGGTGACGGATAATTAGTTGATCGCCTTTCGTGGGAGTCAGGATCTAAAAAAGCAACAAGCATTCTCTTCCGCTTTTCACTGACATTCATCATTATACTTTTGTTCCAGAAGCATACCATTTTCTTCATTTCTAGCCGACATTCAGGGAATCTCCAAGCGTAAATAATTGGATTGACAAAACCATTGACAACTGTTAAAGATGATGCTATTATGGATATCATCTGTGTTTTTTCAAATGCGTCTGGAAAAATCAATAAGTACACCTGATGACAAAATATTGGCAGGTACATTCCGTGATACGTCAGACATATTATCAACAGTTTGGATGTAGTACTAAAAATCCGTCGTTTTACCATACTACTTTCAACTAATTTCCTCATCTTAACGTAAATAAATACGTAGGAAAAGACTGAAACAATTCGCAACAGAATGCCATAAAAAGTCTGAAAACGCTGACCAATAACGCCAATAACATCACGATATACGCAAACAGAAAAAGTAGATGAAACGTCTGCAAACAGTGTCATTGCGAAACACAAAGAGAAAAACCATATGCATCCCTGGAATACGATTACTCGACGTGTAGTTAAATATTTTAGATATGCGAATTCAAAATAAAGACATACACAACGGTCGATCGCAATTCCAGTTACGATTGAAAACGATCCACTCCCACACCAGAGTGTCAGAAATAATCCAAAGTAACACACTGGTTGATGCATTGTTACGGGAATAGTGTACATAAGGACGTATTGTAACAGGAAGGATATACCGGAAAGTATTCCGCTAAGGAGCAAGTTCATGACCGGCAGCTTGATCAAAGCAGGGATACCTTTCGTTCTCCACATTGACAAGAAAGCGAAGACATTCGGAATTGTTATTACAAATGATACAGCGAAAAAGGAATTTCCAGGCATCCGAACCAGTGGAGCGGCTTGGTTGATCATCAAGTCAGTTGTGTTATTCATATTGATTATTTTAAAGAATTATTCCGATACTTGCATTTTTATTTGCTCCAAAATCTCTGCAATTTCATTGATATTACATCCTAACGACATGATTTGAAATACACTAAACATCAAACCATATGTCTTTAATTCTTCTTTGCAGTCCTCTGTTTAAGTTATTCTTTTTCCCCCCTGAGGTCAAATCGTTTCTCCAACTCTCCTGCCATTTCTGATTTCTTCATTTTGTCACAGTTCATCATCTATTAAAAGAAAACAAAAGACAAGATTATAAATTGTGTTTTTATTTAAATTTCAAAGCCAAATTAATTTGCATATCAGCTGTGTAAGAAATTTGTTTTAGACGTTTAACGTCCTCGCAACAGCTTGGGTCATATGCAAACGTGTGTCAAGGAGACACCCAAAATAAAAAATCAAAGCAGTGAGCAAAGAAATGAAAGATTTAAGATCGCAAGTGTTGCAATGGAGTACCCCTTCGATGTGCCCTATATAGCCGACACGGACAAATCCCCTAGAATCTTCAGGATGGCCAACCTTTAGTCGCCTACCACGATCAACATGCGGTGGAATACAGCAGAATTTTAGGGGCTCTCCGATATCCTCCGAACTGAAATAATTGAACCCCCCTTAAATATACAAGGTAGGGGGAGTGGGTTGTTATGTTATTGTCATGATATAGTAGTTTTAGGCAACGATAAATACATCCAAATCAAACTAATAAGAGTCAAAACTTTGATCATGAACATGAAAAGGAGTATCTTTCTTAAACTGTGTATAGACGATTCTCAAAAGCAAGAGAACAACTTTCTCTCGGCGATCTGTACTATTGGTAGCACATTAATCTATACAAGCCTGAATTCCATGCACCTTAATATTGTTCCAGACCGATGGTTATTTAATCTGGGTATTGATTTGTCTTATTTGCAATAAATAGTTTTAAATCGATGTTTTTTTCTTATTTCTAACATGACCAGAATGAAGAAAAAAATTCTGCTGCTACAGAAATAAAAAAAAAAAGAGTTTCCTTAAATATTTAGTTTTGGTCTAAAAGATTATTGTTCTTGTAATACTCCTTTTCATTTAAAGCCAATCAATTTTAATTGTATCACCTGTGAAGTAAAGCCATTGCTGGGTCTGGGCCTTTTATCAAGTTATCTAAACACTAGTAATAACTAACGATTGTATGTAATTAAAGCGACATCGGGGCGCATAATCGGCAGCTTGACCGCTACAGGGATACCTTTCGTTTTCCACATTGACAAGAATGCGCAGACATTCGGAATTGTTATGAAAAATGATACAGCGAAAAAGTTCATCATCTAGTGAAAGAAAACAAAGACAAGATTATAAATTGTGCTTTTATTTAACTTTCAAAGCCAGATTAAGTTGCATGTTATCTGTGAAAAAAACATAAGACCAAAGAACAAGTATATCATTATGGCATGGCGCTGGCAAACATTTGCGTTACGTAAATACGCACTTGTTGGTTTCATCGGACAGCCAATTATCGTAGGAGACGACTTAATTTGAGATCCTATCTTTTCTCTTTGTTACAATTAACTTTCGTTTTCCTAATGTCTCTCTTGACACCATTTCACTTGTGGCCTCTAGTTGAGTGTTAGCACTTGTGAGGAAGGTTTTAGATGATGTACCTCGACTGAGACGAACTGCAGTCTATAACAAGAAGCACATAGGCCCTGTATCACTCACCTGCATATTGTGGTGATTTTTTCAATACCTTTCTACAGGTTTCAAGGAATTTGCTATATGTTCGATATTGGGCGCTCCCGTTAATACGACGTTAAACAAAATAAACCAAACCAAACCAAAACCTCGGTCCGTAGTAAGTACATGGGTAACGTTAGGACCTAGGCACCGTCCGTCGCTCGAGTTAATGATAAAGGCAACTAGATAATAGCGAACTCTGGACGTCAAGAGGCTAGCGCGTTGTTTGTCACGTGGTACTGCGGGATGTACAGTCTTACGTGTATTGTAATTAGTTGGAATATAGTAGGGGTGTGGGAGCGGTGACAGCGCCTGACATGAACGGGTGCCGCGACCTGAGGGTGGCAAGTGAGTTTAGGCTATTCCCCAGACGTAGATGGTACGATTGGTTTTACCTCACATTAATTTCAAATTATATATATATTGTAGTCATATTGTTACTACACTCTGACGCCACGTATAGGCATTAGTTATGGTCCGGATACTTGCTTGGAGCTTTGTGAAGGGAAAATGGGGAGACATCATACTTACTAATATACAACTAGCGTTATTCACTGCAGGGAATTTATAGGCCAAATAAGGAAGAATTGTTAAGTTTAGGGTTTTATATTATTGTGTCATGATACTCGCCGTTACATCGTTACTTATAGTTACTCTATTTTGTACAGATTTAATAAAATAGTTACTTCCCTTTATTTTTGTTGATTTATCTCTTTGGGTTATGTCCCTTATTTTTCCAACTTTGCTATGATTTAAGTTTATTCCGTTATCCTTATTGTTATTTAGGCAACTCAAGTAGATTTTTCGGTTTAGTTTGTTGAGTTGATTTACAATATATTTGTTATCGTTATTTTATTTTGTTATCCATCCGGTGCTTTAAGGGGTTAATTCCCCATTGTTGGGTTAACGGGAAAGAATTAGTTTTACTTATGTTTTCTATATATGTTATTTTACCTCCAAAGCCCTTTACCTTTTGTTACGAAACTTTTACTTTTGTTAAAATAAATGATCAAATCTATTTCAATCTTCTGGTTGTACTTCCCAACGTGTCCCGTCGGGATTGTAAAAGAACATGGCAGTGGGGAGTAACGAGGAATGGGTGCGAAAACAGTATCCATACCAAAACAAAAACAACACACACACACACACACACAACGCGAGGTCAAATACCACTATACACGGAAGCATCACCAATTCGCCAGGCCTCCCCGCCTGTACTGCCCTGCAGGTAGGGCGTAGGAGTTGTACCTGCTGCCCCCATTGCATGATCGTAAGAGGCGACTAAACTTGGGATCTTATCTTTTCTCTTCTTTCTTAACAACTTTCTTCTTCCTAATGTCTTCCTTGACAATGCCTCACTTTTGGCCTTTAGTTGAGCGTTCGCCGCTGTGAGGAAGGTTTTAGGTTCTGTCCCCTAGCCGAGACATACCAGAGTCTTTAAAAATGGTAGTCGCTACTCCTGCTTAGCGCTCAGCATATTTGGAGTGGGACGACTGGTTGGCCCGTTGTCAGTATAATGTGACCGGGTGGGGTGTGCTGCTGGGTGTCTTCGGCAGTATGCTCCAGTGAGATAGCATTTTAAATCGACAAAAGTTCCGGCCTATCACAAGGAGACTTAATACGAACATAACACAGCCTCCCATAACACAAATACGCACTCGCCACACGCATACATACCGCACGCACGGGAGGCCGTCCTTAAATGACCTTTGATGTTAATAGGACGTTAAACAAAATAAACCAAACCAAACCAAACCTCCCCGCCTGCTACATATATATCTGTTAGTTATTTATAAAGCTACAAACCTTATCATCAGCTGGATCTTTTGTATAAACTGTTAACATGTGAACAATTGATCACCTAGTTACTTGAATATGTGTGAATCATGCATCAAAAATAAAGGATACCCTTCCGTCATATGTTTTCATGGGTCATGTCTTTCGTGGCAACCATATTTATTGCTCGCGGCAAAGCGCACGCGATTTGATGACGTCGTCGATCTATGGTTTCCTGTTCCTTGGGCGCGTTCGGATATTTTCAAGCCCAACATTTTCAGGATTTCAAAACAAAACGTAAGTATTTCGTTAATATGCAAGAGGAAGAAGAAAATTGATGTTTTTACCAATAAACTTTTTATCCCCAAGATAAAGTGGCGAAATATAAATAACCCTACTTTCAATTTGTGTCTGAAAAACCTGCCCACAACATCTTGTCGGCAATGTAAACAAAGCAGGGTGATTCTAAAAAAAATGGCAATATTTGGTTCCGCTGAAAAAATAGTTATATATTCAAGAAATGTATTAAAGTATTCGTCTTTAAACATAAAGTGTATTGCTCTGTCATTTTTTAATCTCAGCAATGAGTCAATTTTATTTTATTTTGGGAAAAAAAAGTAATTTGTATTGACAGACGAATGATTGTGACATTACCATAACGTTAATGAATTTGATGATAAATCTTCCATTTAATATAATAAATCATTTATCTAAGCGCATATATATTTCCCAAAAAGAAGTGTACATGATATACAAACAAAATATAATGAAAGTGACAACTTTATTTAAAATAACAATAAAAACACCTATGTGAAACTGAATTTTATCGAAAGTTGATTGATTTATTTCCTACCACGGGCACATACAATGATAATGAAATGGAAAAATGTACACAATATGTAGAAACTATTAGTATTAATCAAATCCAAACCATTAATTTGAGGAAAAGAGTTTGGTCAAAATATAAAATCAGAGAAAGTGTTGTGTTATGGTAATGACATTGCGTTTCGGTGATGACAGATCGTTGCGGTACTGACAACATCACCGTGTATTCACAGCTAAACATTAGTATTTTATACATTATGCAATAAGAAATGACACAACTTAATAAAACAAATCAACCTGTATTTAAACACAATTTCAAACAAAATACTGTCCCAATTTTAAAGTTCATTGATGAGAATTTGCGCGTACAAGTTTATTCAAACACAAACAAATTCAATTCTAATCAGCAATATCAACTTGGAAGTTCATTGTGTCCACTTTGAACGTTCATTAACGTGGGGTTCATTATTAAGTCATTCCTCCTCTTTTTCAATCTCGATCCAAATAGTCGGATCAACTTGTACGTGCCTGGACGTGACTGGTTTTGGTGGGTCAACCAAAAGTGTGATGATATCCTTTTTAGCATACCACAAAGTGTCTTCTAAACTTGGCCAGAAAAATCTGTTTCGGCCGACCCTGTGCATGACTTTCACTTCCAGCTCATCATCATCGACTGCCAGAACGATGCCTGGAAAAGCATTGCCATCGTACTTAACCACACAGTAGCGCGAAACTAAACTCTCGTTCACATCTTGAACCTTTTGTAACTTGCCCGACTCCTGTTCAGGTGCTGCAATGTGTGGGGCGCCTTCCGGTTCAGAATCATCCTCGGTCTGGAAAACAATAAGCGTACAGGTATTGGTATATATTACACAACGAGTGATGAATGTTTATCATATTAATCTCTTAATTCGAGGAAGTTAATTTTAAAAAGTTTCAAAATACACAAGGTGTACAGGCTGCAGATCAGCTAACAAGAGTTAGACATTATTATTTTGTTTAAAACATTTGTTGAAGATAGCCACAAAAACAATTCATTGGAACAGAACAAGAGAAAGTTTCCCCACTTTGGGGTTGAGACAGAATAATATCAACCCAATAGCGCATGTAGCTAGAGAAATCTCAACCAGCCAAAAGGGCGGACACACCTGTCCGGGATGGGAGAAAATATTTTCTTATACTTTTAATGAGAACGACAGGAAGACATACAGTGGATAATTGACAAAATTCCACAGCGCGAATTATTTGAAATAATTACCTGAACGGAGAATGACGCTGTCTCTGGTGCAAAACAATCACAGAAGTCTGGCTTCCCACAAAAGCAGGATACCGGGCGGTGTCTTAAGGACCCTGGACTGATCACAAGAATCTGTAAATAAATGGACAAACATGATAAGTACAAACTTATGAGTCGACTCTTTCCAAATATTTATATTTGTCTAATGGATAATGTTTGTATCACAGATTTAGCTGAACTATTTCTTTATTATGCAAACGTGTTCATTAAAATGTGTACAAGTAATTTGTCACAAATATTAATCCCCTTCAAATGCATTTTTAATTAAACTATCAATATATATTGATATGTACCTGGTGTATCTGCATGGTACGCGGGAGAGGCTTGAGTGACAACGGAAGTTCTTCTTTGACATCCTCTACGTCCTTCTCGTTGATGATCACAACCTTCACCTTTGATCCAGTTTCTTCCAGGGTCTTTTGTAGGTCCTTAGCGCCAGTGATATCCCCTCCTCTGAGAACGAATCCGTCGGCCGTCCGCTTGATGACAGCCCCGATCCCATCCGCTGCTCCTATAAGTTATAGCCCACATTTTGTACAATAGGATTGGACTACATTACATATTTGCAAATGGAAATTATATTATACAAATCAGTATTTATCTAATTTGAAACTGGTATATAAAAACAATATATTCCAAATTTAGTTTGCAATACAGACCCTTAAAATCTTGCTCTCATGTTACGATTTCTGTGATGTATACATTCGCTATTTACATTACATTAATATAAGATTATAAATAGCAACATAACTCCTTACTTCATTATTTGTTGCTCCGGACATCACGATCTTCACGACCGAAACAATATTATTTGTGACATGTAATTAAAAACGTAATTTATTCATCACTCTAAAAGGGATATGACACGTATCATACTGATGATATACCTTTTCGATGACCAGCTTCCAAGAAATTCCAAGTTGCAGATCCAAATCCATACTCGAAGACTTTTTTGGACAGCAGGTAGAAGTTTTGCTTATTACGATACTGTGTTGTAGGTCCATCGCTCACAAAGTGGACAATTGTCGTGTCTGTTTCCTCTCTTAGATATTTAAGAATTGGATGGAGGTGTGCCCAAATAGCAGCAGGAGAGTGGTCGAGGCAGTCAGAGACGGTGCAGAAAGACAGCGTGTTTTCTGTTGTGTATGCTACGACTGTGCGTAACGAAATTTGTCGTTGAGATGACCCAAAGTGCATGCTTTGGATTTCAGCACTGTATTTACAGTTATAATTCTCCGAAAAGTCCATATGTATGATCAGCTCATTTTGCGATAGATTCTCTTTTAAATGTCTCAGTGACCGGTACTGATGGCGTATGTTGAAAACATGTCTGGATATACGTGGCAAAGCTTTGTTGAGATCGTTGCAAAGTACTTGTAGGGATCCCCCTTCTTGCTCTTTGACAGTAACGTTGACAGTGGTCTTGACAATTTCTCTATCTATTTTCTTTTCCTTTTCTAATCTCTTTGTCTTCCATTCAAACCATGTGATCTGTTTACCCATATCTATGTTTGGTTCAAAGTTAATCTGTTTCCTTTTGCATTCCTCACAATCTCTATACATGCATTCCTTGTTTTGTTTGTTGCAGGTAACGCGTTCCAAAACGTTGTCTATGTCTCTTCTTGCCAATGCCTTTTCATGGTGACATCTTTCAATCTTCAGTTCCACATTTTGGCATATTCTACATAAACAAGTGTCGCGATCTTTTGCAGTTGGCTTGATTATGTTGAATGGTTTAAAGCTGCAGAAAAGACTGTAGGAAATTTTTATCTTCGTTTCTGTCAGGAACTTTGAATGCAGTGTTTTCAAATCAAAAGACAAAAGTCTGATCTGTCGTCTCTCCCCTTTCCTGGTTATACAGGCTTTTTTCCCGGCTTTCATCCTTGAGTTATCGTCTCTATTAAGAAAATCGAAGACGAGTTTCTTTGATCTTGGTGTTTTCCCTTTCATCTTTGACCGTCGATCTCTCTGTGAAAATCCAAGACGTTTCTTTGCATATGCACAAAGACGATGACGCTTGAGAACTTTGTATGCACAAACAATGCTCGAAATTAAGCGCTTTTCTTCTTCTGATTTTGTTGCTTCGTACCGGTCTTTTACTCGGTTAGCCATCGCCTGGTACAGTAATAAAGCCTTTTTTACTTCTCCACTTTTGATGATAGCATCTACCTTCTTTTCTATGTCAGATTTTCTATTGGTAGTCAAACGCTCACATCTCTTTTTCCATTTGTTGACAAGACGCTTCTGACTAAACAGAGACACCTGAAGCTTATCTATCTTCCTGTATGCTTTTGCTCTGTCCTTCCTGACATTTCTTCGGCCTTTTCTCCTCATAGTTTCTGTCCTTTGGTCAACTGGTTGAATTTGGTTAGGGGGACTCTGATATGGTGGTGAATTTGGTGGTGTACAGTTTTAGTATTGTATCAAGCTGCTTATCCCTTTTTCTTTTGTTTTGTTGGTCTTTTTTCCATCGCTTTCTTTGCTTCCTTTGATCCCTTGCTCCCATATCTTTAATGCTTTTCAGTTGTCCCTTCTCTTTTCTGTTCTCATTTCTCTTTCTGTTTGTACTTGTCATGTAGCTCCTTGTCTGCTCTTTGTCGCTGTCTCCACAATGCAGATCTCTCTTTTGCTGATAAAACCATTGTGTTGCTTGCTTCTTTCTCAATGTAAGAATATCTTTCGATGCTGTTAAAGTGTCATACAAGTTGCACACCCTTGTCGCCCAGCCGTCACTATCTTCTTCTCTTAATAGTTCATAAAACTGTTTTTCTAATGTGGCGTGGGCGATGTCAGTACCATTCAAATGTTGTTTAAATACTGAAATGAAATATATATATTTACATTACGTTTGTATATACAACATTTTATATCTTATATCTGATGATTTTAACTGACATATTGTAAATTCTACTTCTATGAAGTATCATACTTTATTTTCCTGTAAACGGTACACGTATACATGTTTAAAACGTTATCGTCATTACCGCAACGGGAAAACGTTGCGGTAACTGACCGTTTCGGTAATGACAAATTTATTCTAATTTTCCCTAATGGGCCCCTTTCATCAGCAATGGCGGGAATAACAATCGTTCATTTGAGAAATGCTCCTTACATGAATATTCTGAGAATGAACCCATTTTTTTATAGTCATAAGTATTTGTTATATCACACATACGGTACTGACATCATAAAGGTGTACTGGTGCAAGAGCATACTTACATCTCGCTGTTTCTTTCTCCACTTCACTGGCACAGCAGCCCGCCATGTGTATTCGTAAGTTGCCAGCAAAAAACTTCAATGTGGCAGAAGAGCGTGGACAAAGGGAAAGTGACATGGCGGGAAATATGATTCTGTCGCCAAATGTTCTATTTTTTTTGGAAACGGGCAGGGAAATTATGTTTATATAAGCGATTTTATTAACGAAATCAAATCAACAAACGTATACAAGTCCTAAATTGTCAGTTGAAGTTTTTATTTGTTGTATTTCACCACATAAACGCTGAGTGACACACATTTGCCATTTTATTTAGAATCACCCAGCAGTCACATGTCCTTTGAAAGATTCCGTCAGCAATATTTATTTTTAGACAATCCAAATCGCCGCAACCCTTATATAAAATTAACCATGTTTTGATAAATTGCCACTTTTGAAAAACTTGAGGTAGTCATTGTCCAATGTGAAGAATGTAAATTGAAAGTCTCAAATTGAATTAAATAAAGCAATTAAAATGCCATTTTCATGATTGGTGTTAAAATTGAATTTAAAAATGTCTCCTTTACATCAAAATGATGTGTTGTAGTTTTTTTCAGGACCTGTCTGCTAGAAATAAGACTTAAATATAGATGTTATTCACCCACCAAGCTTACTAATGCTTTGCGAGATTGCATTGAAAATGGCATCTCAGTTTATAAAAGCTCTAGAAAGTATTCTGTGCCAGAGCAAACACTAAGAGATAGGGTAACAGGCAAAATTAACATTGAAACCAGGCAACCATGACCAGGTCCAAAGTCAGTCAACTAGAGGAAGTCAGGCTAGTTCAGCATATTAAAGTAATTGTCATTTCGAAATGATGATCAACAAAAATACACTCATTAAAAAAAAAAAATTTTTTTTTAAAAATTTTTTTTCTTTTTTTTAAAAGTTTGGGTTTTTTTAAATTAGGGGGGGGCGAAAATTAATTTGGAAAGAAGCCTTTTGGGGGGGAAAAGGGGAAAAGGAATTTACTAAAAATTTCCATTTTTTGGGGCGGGCCAATTTGAAATTAGGATAAAAAAAAAAAGGTATAAGCCCAAAAAAAATTCCTAAATATTTTTACCCCTTAAAATGATTGGGCCATTTCCAAATTTTTTTTTTTTTTGCCAAAGCCGCGGATAAATAGGGGCATCCAGGCCGCCCTATTTAAAAAGGGTGGAAAAATTGAATTTTAAAATTATAGAACCCTTTTTATGGGGGGGGGAAAACCCAAAAATTTTGTTTTTAAAATTGGGAAAAAACCTTTAAAATGTTTGGGGTTAAAATTGAAAAAATTTTTCTTTCATAGGTTTTTTCAACCTGCAGAATGGATTTTTTTAAAATTAAAAGTTTATGGTGGGGGTTTTTGGGAAGGGCTTGTTAAGCTTTTAGACAAATTTGGGAACTTTAAGGGGGAAACAATTATGGAAGAAATTTGAGGAATGGTATTAGGAGACTTTTGTTAAGTATTGTTTGAATGTTTTTTAAAAAAAATTTGAAATATTTATAATATATTTTTGGGATAATTTGGGGAATTATTTTTAATGTTTGTAAAAATTCATAAAAATTTTAAAATATTTTTCCTAAATTTAATTTATAAGGGGTTAATATTTATATTTTTTTTTGGGTATTTTTGGGAATGTTTTGGGAAATTTTTTTGTGGAACGTTTTTTGGGAAAGGGATTAGGGGAATAATTTTTGGGAAAGAGGAAGATTTTATGGGTCTTTTTGGGTTTTGATTGATAGGGGTTTTGGAAAAAAGGGGGTGCTTTTAGATGAAAATAAATTTTGTGGAATCCCTTTTGGGAATTTTTAAATATTTTTTTTAAGGAGGATATTGAGGGAGTGATTTAAGGAGGTTTGAAGGAATTTTTGTTGGAACTGTTTTTGGAATTTAATTTGGGGGAAGAAGTGGGGGAGGGTTTTTAGATGACAATAATTTTTTTGGGGTTTTTTAAAGTTTTTGGGGTAAAATAGTCTTTTTGAGTTTTTTTGGGGAGGGTTTTGTGGAATGCTTTGGGAGAATATTTGTAGAGTTTTTTGGGAAATTTTGGGGAATGGTGTTGGAGATGTTTGATGGGAGTTTTTGATGGAAGGGAATGATGGGGAGTGTTTTGGAGTGTTTGTGGGTGATTTTGATGGGCTGTTGTTGGAGAGGTTTTGTTGGAGATGATTTGATGGAGAGTTTTTGTGATATTTAGTTTTTTGTTTTGGGAGAAAAATTTATGGAGATATTTTGATGGAAGCTGTTTTTGGGAGTGTTTTGATGGACTGCTGTTGTTGGAGATGGTTGATGGAATTTTGGGGATGTTTTTGGAATGATATTGGGGATGTTTGATGGAGATGCTGTTTTGGAGATGATATTGTGGAATGATTTGTGGAATGATATTGTGGAGTGTTTGGGGATGTTTGTGGGATTTTTGGGAGAGGGGTTTGGGAGATTTTGATGGAATGCTTTGTTGGATGATATTGATGGAGTTTTATTGAGGGTCTGTTGTTGGAGATGTTTTAGGAGTTTGTTTTTGTTGGAGTGTTTGATGGGATGATTTGATGGGATGAATTGAGGGATGTTTTGTTGGAGATGTTTTTTGGGAGATGTTTGGGAGATTTTTGGGGAGTAAATTTTTGAGGAAGGTTTTTGGGAGATTTTGATGGGTGTGGGGGGGAAATATTGGGGGGGTTGATTTTGTTGGATGTTATTGTGGGAGATGCTGTTGTTGGAATGATATTGAGGGAATGATTTTGTTGGGAAATTTGTGGATATATTTTTTGGGATTTTGGGTGGGGGGCGTTTTGGGTTTTTTGGGGGTCTTTTTTTGGGTTTGGGCTGCTGTTTTGGAGTGTTTGGGAGATGCGTTTGTTGTTGGGATATTTGGGGGTGTTTTTTGGAGATATTTTGTGGAGATATTGTTTGGGGTTTTGTTGGAGATGATTTTGATGGAATGTTTTGGGGGGATGTTTTGGGGGCTGTTGTTGGGATGATATTGAGGAATGAATGATGGGATGTTTGTTGGAGATGAATTGAGGGAATGTTTTTTTGGAGATGTTTTGGGTGGAGATCCCTTTTGGAGATAAATTTTGATGGAATTTTTTTGTTGAGATATGTTGGAGATAATATTGAGGGAGATGTGTTGTTGGAATGAATGATGGAATGTATTGTTGGAGTGAAAAGGATGGAGATGTTTTTGGAGGATATTATGGAGATGTGTTGTTGGAGATATTTTGATAGATATTTTTGGGAGATTTTTTTGGGAGATAATTTGTGGAGAATATTGATGGCATGTGTTGTTGGAGTGTTTTTTTGGGAATGCTTTTTTTGGGAGATAAATTTTGATGGTTTGGGTTTTGGAGATGTTTGGGAGATGATTTGGGGAGAGTTTGTTGGGTGATATTGTGGAGAGATTTTGGGAGATTGTTTTTGGAGTGTTGGGGAGATGTTTTTTTTGGAGGTTGTGGAGATAAATTGGGGAGAGCGTTGTTGGGAGTGAATTGATGGGATGTTTTGTGGAATGTTTTTGTTGGGATGATTTGTGAGTGATATTGAGGAGATGTTTGTTGGAGATGATTTGTGGGATGATTTGATGGAATTTGAATTGTTGGAGTCTGTTTTTTGGAATGTTTGGGGCCCTTTGTGGGGGTTTTTGTGGGTAATTGGGGGTTTTGTGTTTGTTGGGGTTTGGGGGATTTTTTTGGAGTGTTTTGGAGATGTTTTGATGAATTTTTGGTGTTTTGGGAGATTTTGTGGGCTTTTTGTGGGATGTTTGGGGGAATGTTTGTTGGGTTTTTGTTGGAGATATTGTGGGATGCTTTGTTGGGTGTTGATGGGCGCTGTTTTTTGGGGATATTGGGGGTCTTTGGGGAAATGTTTGAGGGAAAGGGTTTTTTGAGTGGAAATTGTGGAATGCTGTTTTGGAGAGGGGGTTTTTTGTGGAGATGATTTTGGGGAAAAGAGGTTTTGGGTGTTTTTTTTTGAGATGATATTGTGGAGAGGTTTTTTGGAGATGTTTGATGGATGCTGTTGTTGGGATTATTAGGAATTTTTTGGAGATGTTTGGGGGAGATGTTTGTTGAGTGTTTGAGGGGGAATTTTTTTGGGGATGATATTGTGGGATGATTGATTGTTTGTGGGAGATATTATGGAGAGATTTGAAGGAGATTATTGTTGGGATCTTTTTTGGAGTGATTTTGGGGAGATGTTTTGGGGAAATGTTTGTTGGAGATATTTTGTGGAACTTTTTTGGAGATGATTGAGGGAGATGTTTTTTTTTTTTGGGTTTGTTTGATGGAGATCTGTTTTGATGATATTTGGAATATTTGAGGAGATTTTTGTTGGGGATTTTGTGGAGTGATATTGTTGGAATGAATTGAGGGAAATGTTTTGCGGAATAATGCTGGGTGGGTTTTTGGAAGGGTTTTTGGAGTATATTGTGGAGATTTTTTGTTAGATTTTGATGGGATTTTTAAAGGGAAATGTTTTTTTTTGGAGTGATTTGTTTGGAATGTTTGTTGGAAGGATATTGAGGAATGCTTTTTTTGGGAGATGTATTGGGAGATGTTTTGGGGAGTTTTGTGGAATTTTGGGGATGATTTTGTTGGGATGTGTTTTTGGGAAATGATTTGAGGGAGAGGGTTTGTTGGAAAAGGGGAAATATTGAGGGGAATTTTGGGGAGATGTTTTTGGGATGATTTGGGGTATATTGGGGAAACTGTTTGTTGGGGGATGAATTGAGGAAATGAATTGGGAGATGCGGGTTTTTGGAGATGATATTGGGGAGCTGTTGTTGGAGATATTGATGGAGATGGGGGTTTTTTGGAGTGATATTGAGGAGATGCTGTTTTTTTTGGAGAGATTTGAGGAGATGAATTTTTTTGGGAATGTTTGTTGGAGATTTGTTTGGAGTGATTTGAGGAGATGCTGTTTTTTGGGGATGTATTGATGGAGATGATATTTGAGATGCGTTTTTGGGAGATTTTTTGTTGGAGAGGATTGGGGGGAATGTTTTTGGAGTGATATTGAGGGGAATGTGTTTGGAGAGATTTTGATGGGATGTTTGTGGAAAAAGGGGTTTTGGAATGCTGTTGTTGGAGATGTATTGAGGAAGAGGGAATTTTGGGGGTTTTTTTTTTTGGATGGAGAGATTGTTTGGGGAATGATGTTTGTTGTTGGAGATTTTTTTTGGGATGATATTGAGGAGTTTTGGGTTTGGAATGCTGTTGTTGGGATAAATTTTAGGATATATTGATGGAGATGCGGTTTTTGAGTGATATTTTGGAATGCTGTTTTTGGGATGATATTGATGGAAAATTTTGTGGAGATGTTTGTTGGGATGTTTTGGGGAATGGGTTGGGGAATGTTTTTTTTGGAGATGTTTGTGGAGAGCTTGTTGAAATTTTGTGGAATTTTTTGGGGATGTTTGGGGAGATGATTTTGAGGGAATGCTGTTGTTGGAATGTTTGGGGAGAGATATTTGGGAGATGTATTGGGGAGATAAATTTTGATGGGAGGTTTTGGGGAGAGGGTTTTTTGGAGATGATTTTGAGGGAGATGTTTTTTAGATTTTGGAGATAGATGAGAGTTTGTTGGAGATATATTGATGGGAGTTTTTTGGAAAAATTTAGGAATTTTGAATGCGGGTTTGGGAGATTTTTGATGGAAAAATAATTAAATGGAGAGTGTTGTTGGAGTGCTGTGGGAGTTTATTTATCGAGTTATTTGATGGGGATGTTTGTGGAGTATATTGATAAAATTTTGGGGAAAATGTATATGGGATTTTTGTTAAGGTTTTTTGGGGGGGTAAGGTTTGAGATGCTTTGTTGGAGGGTTTGTGAATGTTTTGGGATGTTTTGTTTGGAGTGCGTTTTGGGAAAATTGTGGAGATGATTTGATGGAGATGCTGTTGGGGAGTGATTGTTGGAGATGTTTTTTTGGAGATGTTTTGATAGATGTTTTGTGGAGATGTTTTGGTTGGAATTTAAAATTGGGAGATGAATGGGGGAGTGTGGGGGTTTGGAATAATTTTTTTTTTTGATGGAGTTTTATTGAGGGATGTATTTTTAATTTGGATATTATTAAAGGGGTTTTTGGGGGGTAAATTTGATGGTAAATGATATTGTGGAGATGTTTTGTGAGAGTTTTTTGTTGGAGATGTTTGTGGGATTTTTTTTTGGGCGATTTTTGGAGATGGATTTGGGATAAAATTGATAGAGGATTTGATGGAGAGGGTTTTTGTTGGATGATATTGGAGATAATTTTGGGGAATTGCTTTTTTGGAGTATATTTTTTGGAGATATATTGATAGATTTGTTGGGGATATTGATGGAGATGGTGTTTTTTTGGGAAATTTATTGAGGGGTGTTTGGGGAGAGTTTGTGGATCTTTAAGGGGGAGATGATTTGTGGAGTGTTTGGAGATGTTTTTGGGGAGAGGTTTTGGGAGATGATTTGTTGGGATTTTTTTGGGGAGTGAATTTTTGGGTGTTTTTTTTGGAGAGATTTGATAAAAGATTTTGTTGGAGATGATTTGATGGGGTGTTTGGGAATGGGGATGCTGTTGTTGGAGATGATTTGTTGGGTGTTGTTGAGGAGATCTTTTTGTTGTTGGAGATGTTTGAGGGTGCTTTTGGGAGAGTTTGTGGAGGATATTGATAAAAAATTGTTTTTTGGGGAATGAATTGTGGAGATGTTTGATGGGAGGTTGGGGAATATTGATGGAGATTGTTTTTGGAGTATTTTGTGGAATGTTTTGGAGATTTTTTTTTGGGGGGTTTTTGTGGAATATTTTGATGGAGATGTTGGGGAAGTATTGTGGGATGTTTGTGGGATGTTTGGGGGTATATTGATGAGTGTTTGATGGAGATTGTTGGAGATAAATTTTGAGGGAGATGTTTTTGGGGAAATGATATTGATGGATGGTGTTTTGGAGATGTATTGTGGATGTTTGATGGGATGTTTTTTGGGTAATTGGGGGGGATCTGTTGTTGGAGTTTTGTGAGGAGTGTTTTGGAAATTTTTTTGGAGAGTTATTTTAAAGTGAATTGATGGAATGTGTTGTTGGAATATTGTGGAATAAATTGATGGAATGTGGGAGGGTGTGTTGAGGGAAAGTTATTGGGGTGTTTTTTGGATTGTTGATGGGAGGATTTTGGAGATAAATTAAAGGGAAAGGGGTTTTGGAGAGGTTTTGGGGGGAGAGTATGATGGAGATTTTTGTGGGATGAATTGATGGGGATGGGTTGTTTTGGAGATAAATTTTGAGGAGATTTGTGGAGATAAATTTAGGGAGATGGGGGTTTTTTGGAGTGTTTTGATGGGATTTTTGTTGAGATTTGTGGGAGTAATTTGGGAGTTTGTTTTTGGGGAGATTTTTGTGGAGTTGTGGGGGACGATTTTTTGGGATGCGTTTGGAGATTTTTGAGGGAGATGATTTGATGGAATTTTGGGGAGATTTTGTTGGAGATGTTTTGTGGAGATAAATTTGGGGAGAGTGTTTTTGGAGAGATTTTGTTGGAAAATGTGTTGTGGAGATGATTTGTTGGGGGCGTTTGTTGGAGTTTTTTGAGGGGGTGAAATTGTGGAGTGAATGTTTGGACTTTTTTTGGGAAAAGTTTTGTATTGTGGGTCAGAATGGAGGAAAAAAGAATAAAAATTTTTTTTGGGGATGAGGGTTTTAAACGTTGTTGAAAAAAATAAAGAAAATATTTTAGAAGTTTTTTGGGGGGAGGGGGGGATAAGAAAAGTTAAATGAAAAGCTTGGTATATCTTTAAATTCGGGGATAAAGGGCAAAAAAAAAAAAAAAACCCCTGCGGTGCTTGCCCCCCCCCTTTTTTCCCCCCCCCCTTTTTTTTTTTTCCCCCCCTTGCCGTGGGTTAAGCCCCCTAATTCAAAAAAAAATTAATTTATCACGGTAAAAAAACTGGCCCGCGGGGGGCTTTGGGCCCCAAAAAAAGGGGTTTGCGGTGAAAAAAGTATACCCCATTAATTGCAAAAAAGGGCCAAAACCCCCCAAGGGGAAAAAAATGAAAAAAATTTACAAAAACCCCAAAAATTTTTGAATTTCCCACTTTTAAGCAAACGAAAATTTTTTTTTTCCCGCTTTTCCCAGCAAGCATGTGAGAAATTTTTTTTTTCCCGGGGTGTTAAAGAAACAAGGAAAAGGGGGGAAAAATTGTTTAAATTTTTTTTCCCATAAATATTTAAATTTTTAAAAAAATTTTCTTCTATTAAAACGACAATTTTTTGTTTTTATGACATAACTTAAGATTTTTATTTTATGTATAAAATTAAAGAAATTCAATGGAAAAAAAATGATTTAAAATTAAAAAAATTATTGTTTTTTTCCCTTTTCTTTTCCAAATACTTTTTTTTGTTACTAAAAAAAATAGACCATTATTAAAAAAATTTTTTTTTTTTACCCGGTTTGGGTATTGGGCCCCAAAAACCAAAAAAAATAAAAATAAATATGAAAAAATTTTCCGGTTATTTTTTTAAATTTTCAAAAAAAACAGGTCTTGTTTAAAAAAAGTTTTTTTAATTAAAATCGGGGAAAAAAAATTTTTATTTCTTAAAAAATTTTTTAAAAATTCCTTTATACAATTTTAAAAAACCGACGGTTTTTTAGCCACGAAAAAAAAAACCAAGGGTAAAATTGTTTTTTTAAATAAATTTTTAAAAAAACCCAAAAACCAACCGTGCACAGTTTTTCCTTATGAAGAAACCCTTTTCCAAGGGACACCCTTAAATATTAAAAAAAGGGAAAGGGAAACGCGACAGGGTAAAAATTTTCGGGGGGTTTTTTCGGTTTAAAACCCTAATTTTAAAAATTTTACCGAAAAAGGAAATTTTTGGGTTTGCCCCGTTTAAATATTTCCATGTTTTTAAAATAAAAATTTTGTCTTCCCCCCAAATTTTCCCTTGTTTCTCCCCAAAAACCTTTTTTTTTTTCTAAATTCACTTTGGGTTTGGGAAAAATTTTAAAAGTCCGATACCTCCCTTTTTGTAAAGGTAGGAAACCCGTTGTGAGTCCCTAACAAAACAGAAAGTATCCGCATTACCTAAAATGTCGGAGCCTTCGATTAAAGACTTTTCATCATTTTTTTTTATAAATCCCGTTGCTCCGTTGGTAACATAACATGAAATTTTAATCAGTTCTTTTTCTTTAATTTCAGTACATTAACACACATGTACATATTAGCTTTGTAATAACATAAACGAGATCAAAGACGGATCTTTCCGCCCGATATTGCATGATCTTATTAGTGCTATTTAAGGCTGATGTTTTCCTCTACATTAATGATTTGATAGCAAGAACCTACAAACAAAATCTAGGACAGAGTTCTAAGAATCTTTCTGTAAATTACATAAATGTAGAAATAGCAATACCAAACCAAATTTAGAATGAAATTGACCCAAGCAGGGACCAAGGTAAACCTACAAAGGAAGTCAGAGAAAAATAAAGTATTTCTTAAGAATTATCAATACAAAACTTCAACTGACACAATTCAATATGGCCGTCTGTTGGCCTATTTGTTTTCTGGAACAGGCATGCTTAATTTAGGCACATCAAAGCACTAAGAGGAACCTATATATGAAGTTTGAGAAAAATTCTTCTTGAAAATTAGCGATAATGAAAATTGTGGAGAGACGGACCACGGAGGAAGAGCCATTTTTGATTAAATGTAGCTCATTATAAAAATGGAATTGCAATAAAATTTCGCTTACACACGGTAATATTATTAAGTGAAAATATCGTAGAAAACAAATTTTATTCACTGTATCATAAATTAAGTGCTCTCTTGAATATTAACTTTTTAAAATCATTACAGAACATTTTGTCCGTCTTACCTTGATAATCCTTTGTGTGCCGATTCCAGAAACATAAGGTCGCAGGAACATGACGAAACTGGCATCGCACTCTGATTTAGTACTCTAACACGGATCTGTTTTAGATATAACATGATATAATATGATTAGGTTGATTAGGTTGATTAGGTTGATTAGGTTGAAAGTTAATTCAGGCAGGTTGATAATTAAGAACATGTGTAATTAAGGTGACGAATGTGGAAAATGATTTGCATTGTGGAATTCTGTAGAAACCATTTCTTAGGGACACGAGCCAAAAATATCAATTTTATTGGATATACGTGTAATTAAATGCGCTACATCTCCAACGAAGGGCAAATATAATAGGGTACTGAATATTAATACACCTAAATACATTACGCTATAACCATCCTCCTTTTGTTCAAAATTCACGGCGATCTATCAACATTCATGCAATATCGCTTTTGACAGAAAATGGACCGAGATACTTTAGTAACATTCAGTAGAAATTCCCAAATGAATTCGACACGAATCCTTCTTGACACAAAACCACGCGGTCCATAGCTTACACCAAGTAAAAACTAAATTTAGGTTATCTTATCACAAAAAATATTCAAATTTCTGATCAAAACAGTACATTTTCCAATTTCTATTTATTATTTTTCTTAACATACTAAACTCCTTACTAGCCCTACTTATTTATTTATTAAAATATTGTTAACTATTTATTATTGTATATATTTCTTTCTATATCTTTTTAATTATTTATTTATTTTCTGTCTACAAGAAATCCACTGCTTATTTTTGCTTCTAAACGACAGATATCAAACTTACCTTTCAAAAGCGTTGATATTACTACAGAGAAAAACGTCTGCACTATGTTTTCTGTCAGGTCAATCAGAATGTTAAACGTGATATATCAGGAGATCCCGCTCGAGGCATGCATGGTTATAACTTATTACCATGCGGATTCCGTTTATACTAATCATGTGGTACGTTTGAATCATATAAGTATCCAGTGAGGCACGTTGCTATAGTAACTGATTGTAAATACCTGATTATATTTGTGAAAGACAGCTGTGTTAACCATTTGCCATAATGGCGGCTAAATAAATTAGACATTTAACAAAATGATCTCATTTGGTATGCCAAAAGACATCCTATCAAACAAACTTCGAAAATTTAAACAACTCTCTTTCTCGTAAAACAAAATGGTTGAAAATTGCAAAATCTGAATTCACAATTGTGTTATATAAATGAGGTATTTGAGTTCCTTATATGTCGCATTTATCCCTCGTGCCATAAGTAATGCTTCAGTACGATGGCCGATATCGGACGGGCAAAATAGTGTTACTAGTAGTACGTTTTTGTAAGCGAAAAATGTACGTACATATTGTGTGTCAAAAATATCTACTGCTAGTAGTAGTTAAATTTATACACAAAATAATGTACGTACAAATTCTGTGTCAAAAAAACCTGTTACTAGTAACAGAAATTTATCTACTACTTCCAAATATCAATTAACATTCCTTTTATTCTTGATTGATTACCATGCGGTCGTGTGATTTTGCCTGATACTGTAATAAAAGCTAGAACACAGAACCCTTGGTATCGTGTTGCCGCCCACGTGTCGTCCACGTGGTGTAGAGGTGGCGGACATGAGGGGATATTTAATGCAACTTTAATGGTTCTTCTGAAAACACTTTTTCACAATAATTCCGCCCATAGAGACATACAATTTTGATTTTTCAACACTGAAATGTTCCTTTTCCCTGTGAGATAGTGAGGAAGAAATGTCCCTTCACCCATGGGAAGACCTGCTGCCCCTACTCCTTTAACATAAGAGGCCGCTGGTCGGCTCTTTTTCTATCGGATATCATTTTGCCGACTGCGACCTCTTATTTCCGAAGCACTAATTCTTTGATGCAGTTTCCGCCCGAAATCCGGGCGCAACGAAATATGCTTGAAAAAAACACTTAAGTGGTTGACAGGTCATTACAACGATATCTACGTATCATGTATGCAATATTTATCCCATATGTATGTCACAGACACAAATATATAGTATAATACGGTGTAGAACACACAAAATACATGCCCATGTTGTTGTAGCACTTTTCTAGTCGTTTTTATAAATGGCTGACTAAAGGTTGATACAAAATAATTTTGGGTATTTCAAACGGAACGAAATAATACGGACTTTGTTGTATTCCGCTTGTAGGACATTGATTGTAATCCATTTTTTTTATTAACCGGCAAATCACGTGGTATTTCTACTATCACTACTGGCAGTATTGTCTGCTTGAGCTATGCTCCGCTTCGGAAGAAGAAAATTCATCATTTGTGTTTGTTACGAAATCATTATCATTTAATCATTGGATTTTGTCAAGAAATATATATTGGACCTCGTTGATCATTTAAATGTAAGTTGACACGCTATATTTTTTCAATATACAAACTTTGAAAATTTCATCGTCAGCATCGGGAAAATCAGCTATGGGCAGTTAGAGGTTACACGGCGACTGTCAAAAGTATCTCGCCGTGTAAAACATTGTTGGAGTACTGCTGCCCCCATTGCATGATCGTAAGAGGCGACTAAATTTGGGATCTTATCTTTTCTCTTTTTTCTTAATAACTTTGTTATTCCTAATGTCTCCCTTGACAATGCCTCTCTTTTGGCCTTTAGTTGAGCGTTCGCCGCTGTAAGGAAGGTTTTGGGTTCTGTCCCCTAGCCGAGATATACCAGAGTCTTTAAAATGGTAGTTGCTACTCCTGATTACCGCTCAGCATATTTGGAGTGGGACGACTGGTTCGCCCGTTGTCAGTATAATGTGACCGGGTGGGGTGTACTGCTGGGTGTCTTCGGCAGTATGCTTCAGTGATATAGCACTATAAATCGGCAAAAGTTCCGGCCTATCACAATTGATATAAACGACTTCTCTGAAGCCGAGCAATGGCTATTGCTCATATTTGCATGGTAGCATCACTATGGGGTTGGGTTTCAAAATTCTACAAATGATGGGGGTGACCCGCCAGGGGCCTGAGGGGCGGGGCCAAATGTGGTCAATCGGGCAATATTGAAATAAACGACTTCCTCTCTGGAACCAAGCAATGGATATCTCTCATATTTGACTGGTAGCATCACCTTGGCGTAGGAATTTAAAATTGTACAAATGACAGGGCTGACCACCCCCCCCCCCCCCCCCCCCCCCTCCCGGGGGCCTGAGGGACGGGTCCAAAATGGGCAATTTGTTTAAACAACTTTTTCTCTGAAAGTACGCAATGGATATCGCTCACATTTGTATGGTAGCATGGTTATGGGGTGGGGGCTGATCGATGATTAATTTTGATATAAACAACTTATTCTCTGAAACTAAGTAATGGTTTGACTGATAGCATCCTTTTGGGTAGGGATTCAAAAGTGTATAAAGGAAGGAGCTGACCCCCGGGGGTAGAGGGCAGGGTCAAAAGGGGTCAATTGGTTAAAACAACTTTTCTGAAACTAAGCAATGGATATCACTCACATTTTTGTGGTAGCATCCCTATGGAGTTGCGCCGAATGTCAATTTCATTTCATGGATTAATGCACTTTTTGGCATTTTTAGGATTAAAATAAAACCAGGGTACATATACCCATATAAAATGCTTATGATAGATATTGACATAGCAATACCAGCGACAAATATACTTAAGCATCATTCTTGTTTCATATCTCATGAAACCAGGTGAGCGATACAGGCCCTCTGGGCCTCTTGTTATATTAGTAATTTTATCTAATAGTGCAATGCTTACGCCCTACCTGCTTGGCAGAGGCAGATGGGGCGGAAAACGGGCTGTGTAGGAGTCATCACATGCAGAAAAGGTCGGGTGGAAGAATATGAGTGAAAGTTATTTGGTTTGGTTTGGTTTATTTTGTTTAACGTCCTATTAACAGCTAAGGTAATTCAAGGACGGCCTCCCGTGCGTGCGACATGCATGCGTGTGGCGAGTGCGTATGTGTGTTTTGGGAGGCTGCGGTACGTTCGTGTTAAGTCTCCTTGTCATAGGCCGGAACTTTTGCCGATTTATAGTGCTACCTCACTGAAGCATACTGCCGAAGACACCCAGCAGCACACCTCACCCGGTCACATTATACTGACAACGGTAAAATGAAAGTTATACGAACAGGAATCATAAGCATTTTCACTACGTTACATGAACATCTGACAACATCCCGTACGGGGTCAGAGTGTGACCTTTTGATTAGCCAATCGTGTCCATGTAACGTAGTGACCATTTAGATTTTAATTAGATTGACCCCTTCAGTGACAGTGCTTGTGACATTTTCACAAATACTTTATTGTTTAAACCCGATGATACTTGTGCCATCGATTTCCAAGGATAGGGTGCCATCGATTCCAAGGACCCCTATCCATTACTTCCAGGGGAATCTAGTAACTGTCAAGCTAATTAAAATATAGATGGTCATTCTGACTACGTTACATTAGCCAATCAAATGACAACTTCCAGAATCTTGGAAATTGAATTTTATTTGTCCGAATTAGAATGACTTGAGTGCATAGGTTGCATAGTCTGTCAATTTGTTTCAAATCATTTCGTCCCAGAAAGGATATGTATATATACATGCTGTACCGAAATGGTTTGCTTCGATGACATCGACAAATTGACGATTCGTCCTGAAAGTGAAATACATATTTCAAAGGTCACCAGAATGTGACCCCATATGGGATGTTGTTATATGTTCATGTAACGAAGTGAAAATGGCCATCTAAATTTTAATTAGATTGAGTAACTGTAAAGTGTCTTCTTTATAAACAAGAGCTGTTGGAGAACAACATAGCTCGTCTCGCAAATGTTTGTCAATAAATATTTAAAATATATTAATTGGTATGGTTTCGCAAATTGTTTACATGATATTTATATTGTTTACTTGATCAGATTGTGTTTTGTGAATTCGCGCAATGTTCAAAACAATAACAATTTATATATAAATAAATTATTTATTGACAAACGTTCGGGAGACAAGCTATGCTGTTGTAGATTGAATGAATATATTAAATACGAATGTAATTGCTTTTTGACCTATATCTTCAATTTTTTGATAAAATGTTATCCTGATGAGTAGTTGTCTCCCTTGAACAAGAGATCCCAGAGAGATCTTGGCGCCCACCATTGAACGATCTTTATAGGTTCCATGTCAGATTATCTTTTCTCTATTTTTCCCTTCCTCTTACTAATCTGTGTAAATTGAGTAACATCCCTCTAGTACTTTTCAAACAAGGGTTAACCCTATATGTGAAATTTGAGAAAGATCCCTTTAGTACTTTCCAAGAAAAAGCGATAACAAACTTCAATTGTCAAAATCCAAGATGGCTGACTGTCGGCCATGTTGTTTTCCGATTCATCTCAAAATGCAATATGCATAACTAGGCACCAAGGGGAACCTACATATGCAATTTGAGAAATATCCCTTCAGTACTTTCTTAGAGATAGCGATAACAACTTCAATTGTCAAAATCCAAGATGGCTGCCTGTCGGCCATGTTGTGTTCCGACTGGTCTCGAAATGCAATATGCATAAAAAGCACCAAGGGAAACCTACCTATGAAATTTGAGAAATATCCCTTCAGTACTTTCTGAGAAATAGCGATAACAAACTTCAATTGTCAAAATCAAAGATGGCTGCCTGTCGGCCATGTTGTTTTCCGATTGATCTCAAAATGCAATATGCATAACTAGGCACCACGGGGAACCTACATATGCAATTTGAAAAATATCCCTTCAGTGTTTTCTGAGAAATAGCGATAACAAACTTCAATTATCAAAATCCAAGATGGCTGCCTGTTGTTTTCCAATTGGTCTCAAAATGCATTATGCATATCAAGGCACCAAGGGGAACCTACATATGAAATTGAGAAAGATCCCTTCAGTACTTTCTGAGGATTAGCGATAACAAGAATTGTTTACGGACGGAGGGACGGACGGACCACGGACGCAGGGCGATTTGAATAGCCCACCATCATGAGATGGTGGGCTAAAAATGTAGACCGGTATATTTTGTCTAATGTGAGCATTTTCACATTTGTTTTTTTCAGTTTCACTCCAAGAAGGGATAGTGTCGATCTAATTTAAATAGATAGATGGTCATTCTCACTATGTTACATGAACATGTAACGTAGTGAGAATGACCATCTAGATTTTAATTAGATTTGGATAGTGTAACTCCAGAGGGACTCTTTTACCAAATATTAGCACCCTATTACAAACATAAAGTGATGTGTTAATACATGTAGCTTGTAACATTTGCACAGAAATTTAAAAAATCTGTTTTTCCCCCAAAAAATATTTAAGTTTAACTCCGGTAAGGGAAAGTTTAACCCCCCAAAAAAATTTAAAAAGAACAAATCCATTTTTTGTTTTAAGTTTTACTCCAGGAAGGGATTGTCTTACTCCATAGGGACTCTATTGTAAAATATCAGCACCTAAGTACAATTACAAGTCCAAAAAATTAAAAATTCTGTTTTTTCCCCCAAAAAATTCTTTAGTTTAACTCCGGCAGGGGATTGTTTAATTCCAGAGAGACTCTATTGCCAATTATCAGCACCCTAGTAAAATTATAAAGTGATGTATTAATACCTTTCAACACTTGCACCAAAAGGTTAACAAAAAAATATTCAAGTCAGAAAAATTTCAAAAATCTGTTTTTTTTTTCAAAATAATCATTTAGTGTAACTCCGGCGGAGGACACTTGCAATATCTCCTTTCAGTTCTCACTGTCTTTCTGTGAATTACTTTCTTGTATACGTGGCACCTGTCCTCGTATGACCAGTCCTTTTGCGAGGAAGTTAAATCCTTAGTTTAAAAATATTTTTATTGAAAAATTCAATAGGAATTGGACACAAGTTATTCAACTTATATATCGTCCTTTTCCATATACAAGTATGAGATGATATATACAATGGCAGCAATTATAATGAATGATGATGACATATATACGTATATATAAAAGAAACACAACATTAATTATTATAGGTGACAAGAAATAATACACTTAACATACCAGTACCCATAATTTATATAGAAAGTAAGCTTTCCATTACATGGCGTTTTGTATACATATTATAAGATATATACTATAAGTATGTAGCTCAAGATATAAATACACTGTACTATAAGTCATGAAAATTAAACCACTACAGAAAACGTTTTGTATTCTTGGACTATTAAACGTATATTTTCATTATCTTTTTCGCTTAGGTCATCAGATCCATTAAGTATCAACTTCAAATCAATGTTAACATTGTGTACTGATAATTTTCTCAAAAGAATTGCACGTTGGTTATTAAATTGATTACACTCGAAAAAGTAGGTAAACCCTTAAAGACAACATAAATATATACATGTCACAGGAGAGGAAATCGGCGTTCAGTCCAGTCCAGTTCCGCTACATACCTATGATTTTTGCTGAAGTTAAGTTGTACTGTATAGGACAATTTCACCCACTACAAAACCGTAAAATTATATCGTACCTTGCCTGAAACCAAACGATACACTTTCTGTGTTGCGGATGCCAGCAAACAAACTATTATCAAGGAAAAAATATCTTCACGGAATAAAAGAAAACAATGACGCTCTTCTCTAAATAAGATATATGTGGCGAACTGTTTTCAAGAAAATACATCTTTGTGTTTATGGAATAAAAGAAAACAATTGACTTTTTTTCTCAATATAAGATCCATGTTGCCAAGTAGATTTGTACCTACCAATTATGCTTCTTATTAATATTTGGCTGACCATTAGTACTCCCGGAGTGGAGAGTTATAGAATTATCATCCTTTGTTGTAATTTCATTGTGCCATTATTTTTTTTTCTTAACAATTTCGAGGCATGATGGAAATTCTACTTTATTTTTATAACTGAAGGTTGAATAGCATAAGTTTGTCGTGGTAGTGGCGCACAATTAGTCGCCGATATATGAAGATTTTTACTCCTACTGACAAAAATAATGAGGTAAACAGGAGCGAGGAACAATACACAATATATACCGACTGTGTTGTCGTCCATTTACTCTCGCTCCAGATGTTATCTGTATTATTAAAAGTAAAAATTAATCATGTAGCTATTTTCTTTACCCTTTGGAGTAAAACATGGATTTTGTTAGCATCTTCCTCTCGCTTGTTCAGATTGGTGGAGTGTTCTTTGTGAGCGTCTATCTAGTGTTGTTGAGAGTTAATATTTATACCCTGCCAACACTGCTCTCCGGCAGGGTATTGAACGGGCTCCATAACCGATATTGTAGGAAGCCCGATGTAATTATTATAGTTTTCTCGGATAAAATATGTAAATTGATATTGAAATTGAATTAAAATATATCGAATAGTTCAAAGACGATTCGTCCCTAAATACTGATTGTGGACGACATTGCATTCATATAAAATATGTTGCATTATCGTCTCTACAGTGATTGATTAAATAACGTGTACAGAGTCTGAAAAACTTTTTTAATCAATCACTGTTGAGACGATAATGCAACATATTTTATATGAATGCAATGTCGTCCACTAGCAGTATTTAGGGACGAATCGTCTTTGAACTCTTCGATATACTTTCCCGTGCGGGGGAATTCAAAATATCTCTGCCGTTGGTCGCATAGCGTTCTAGTGTTGAACATGATGCAGTCACGCTAGTATCCGCCTTCGGCCCACGTTTGCCGAGGGTTCATTGTGGTTTCTCCAGTTACTAAAACATTATTCTTATTGTATTTTACTGTATTTCCAGTACTTCTTATATATATTATGTGATTGTATTTGTAATTTTTTGTGTTTTGATAAAGGGGCGGATTGCCTCGAAAATTTAATAAACCTTACTGTTTACACTGTTTGAATTACTTCTTTGCCCCATATAATCATTACAAGTAATTCGTATCCTCCATACATTTATGTGAGGATCCAGTGTTATCTGGATTATACTGTTCATATTACTTCTTTGACACTTATATATATAGTTAGATATTCAATCCACAAACCTGGACATTATGTCATTTCTTCGAGAATAAAATGCTGACATCCAAAACGAGCAAGGCTTATGTCACACTCAAACTCGGTAATGAGGTGCAATTGTAGTCGCCGCGTATAATACAGTAAATAAGTAGCTATGGCATTGTGTTAAGTATTGCTCATTAAAGACAACATTACTGGCAAGAAAATCAAATTGTAAAATGAGTAGGATTCTGCCTGATTTTTCTTCAATTCGTCATCAAAATACATAAAATGAAATGTTCGTTACTGTCGTTAGGCTATTCCGGCTTTCTTGTTTTCCTGTTTGATTAAACGTAGAAGCTATGATCTGTCTTGCTTAAACTTTCTGCGCTTTGTTATGTATACTCTAAAGATATATTGTACAAAACAATATGAAGATGAAGCAACTAGGCCTTTAAAATTTGACATAACATTTTGTCGCCATCTCGCATATAATGTCCGTTATCAACAGACTTTACGTGCCCTAACAATAATACAAAATTATGAAAAACTATTAAAATAACTAGTTAACGTCTTCCTTAAAGTGTCAAATGTTGAAATATGAAATGATAAATGGTTCATATCTTTATAAAGCGACAATACATTGTGTATTCTATGTTCAATATTTGTTGTAGATTTAAGAATGTAATGTCCGTTACCGGTAGAATCCATACCATACATGCAGGCAAGGTTTTAAATCATAGTTGTATTATGAGACCCTATAGTAAGTATCTATAGCCTATAGTAAACGATTATCTCGCACAATTGTGTAACGCAAGATTACACTTGACGAGCAGTTTTGAAATGTACGTTACCGACATGTCCGTTACTTCCATGTTACGAGTGTACGAAACTAACTGTTCATCAAGTTTTGACTCTAAAGGATGTGACGTATTTTAACCACGTGGCTTAAAGTTAGTGCCCGCTACAATTTCAAGGACGTCTACTGCAGTAACATGTACAGTGTTTGAACTATGAAAGCGTCTCTCTAAAGAAGGTATTTAGCCGTATATTCACATGTATTTTATGAAGTTTTTTTATGTTTAATTTCATTTATGGGATGCCAAGAAACATGTTTTAATCTGTAATCAAATTCTCATGTATACTAGAAACATCATATCTGGTATGTTTGATAGTGAAATGTTGGTTACCTATGGTAACGGACATTTCATAAACATTGTGTTCTTCGTGCAAACTCCAATTTACATCAAACTGATGAAAAATGACAATGTATAAAGCAAAACCATCGATTTATATAATCAACAAAAAAATAAATGAATAAATATTTGCACTGGAAAATATATTTTATTCATTGTAAACATGTTTATATATGAAACGGAACTTTCTTCAGAAAATAAGTAAAACAAGTATGATTTGTCGATGCAGCACAACGTTTGCTATGAAAGCTACAGTCGAATCTGTCCAAGCGACCATTTCTATTTAGCGACCCTCTGTTCTAAGCGACCATTTCAATTCCTCACGAGCGTTTTCCCTATATATTTTAACTCTATTAAGCGACCCTCTCTTTACGCGACCAGCGACCACAATTTTTCTCCAATAAGCGACCAGAAGTCTCCAAAATGCCTTACATAACTATTTTCGCCTTAATAACACCCAAGTATTTTTACTTTTCGTGCAAAAGGACGGGAGATGAGGCGAAGTGACCGTCTGGAATTCTGACGATTTTCAGACGTTTTATATACGATATATCAATTTGCATGCGAAATATAACAATAAAGGAATGCATAAACAGTTAACTTACTGTTAAATCGTGATTTGTTATCTTTTTGAGACATTAAAACAGATATTTGCCAGTGAAAAAGTCGCCGTTTTTAAAGTAGGAAATGCAGGAACGTAAATAATAATCGGAGCGGAAATCCGGACCAAGATTTCAGGAATTAAAAAAATATATATAAATAATTTGAAAGTAATCTAATTAACCAATGAAATATATTTCTCATGTTAAATCGATGTATTTTGCTATGATGAAACAATTTCAAAAAATACATATAGTGATGAAAAATTAGCACAGTAATAATTATTAAAAAAAAAAATACACAAAAAAAAAAAATGTTTTGTTTTATTCAATGTGGTGGTTCATTTTTCATATATATTATAAATCATTATTGCCAATTTATAAAGCAAATAAAAAGCTTATGAAGATTTATTAAATTTAAGATACCATCTCTATTAAGAGACCACTCTCCATTAAGAGACCGTTTTTCAACTTCCCTTGAGTGGTCGCTTAATACAGATTCGACTGTATATAGAAAAATTACGCTTTGATATCTTCACTATAACGTGTGTAAATGGATAAGGGTTTCTTTAGCAATTTAACTATCTCATTCACTTCTATTCGTTGGTTGGTCTTAAGTAACGTACATATCGCATGCATGTAACGAACATTTCATATCAATTACAATGAAATTGAGCACGATGCCATACCTGTTATTTTCTATAAATACAGGTAGACATGGGAAAATCAAGAGCAGAAATTCAGAAGGCCTATAGGGAGAGGTTGAAAGCTAAAAACAATGAAGAATATCTTAGAAAAGAGAGAGAAAGAAGAAAGAAGAACTATGTACCGTCGGATCAGTTATCTGTGAAAGCACGGAAGATACGAAATATGAAAAGCAATGTAGCTGTTAAACGTCATCGTAAAAAGAACCGTGATGAAGCACTTCTAGCAGAACAAAATTATACAAGCATTACTGAAACAAGTGGCTACGAAAGTGTTGATGAACAAGATGACCATGAACTGGCAGGACCTAGTCACAATTCCTCTTGGGAGCTGATTGTCCAGATGCCATTTCCTAAAAGGAGAAATGGACCCAGAAAAAGAATCGCATGATCACTTGCAAGGAAATCAAGAGAATTAACCAAGATGAAACAAGATCTCGAAAAGATGAAGAGAAAACATAACACTTCACAGAGACGTTTACAGCGATTAAGACGAAAGATATTGCACAAGGAACCAACAACGCCTAGGAGTAAAACAGAGGCCCAGATAAGATCAGCAGGGTTAAATGAGAGTCAAGCTATGAAAATAAAGAAACAATTACTAGCAAGCAATGTTGTAATTGAGGAAGTTAGATCTGCAAAGGAACAGAATAAACCAGGTAAATCACATATACTACATAAAGTGATTGCAGGATCAGTTGTCAAGAAGTACAGATGTGCTAGTGTCCTGAGTAAATGGACTGGCCTTAGCAGAAACAAATTGAACACTGTAGGGAAAGGGAAATGCAAGAACCTAGAATATAATAGGCAAACGCGCGTAAGGGAAGTCGTGAAGTTCAAGCAATGCGTCATTGAGTTCCTTGAAAGGGATGATAATAGCCGCAATATGCCTGGAAAGGCAGATAAAATCAAGACAGGCGTGAAAGAGAATACCCAGAAACGGGTATTGACTGATTACTTGTCAAATCTACACACCAAATTCTTGAGTGAAAATCCAAACATCAAGCTTTCGCTGTCATCATTTAAGAGAATAAGGCCTAAATATATTCTTCCTACTTCCTTCATAACTCGGAATTGCTGTTTATGCACTAAGCATCAGAACATGTCTCTTGTCCTGAAAGCCCTACGGCGCGTCGGCATTGATGTACCATTAAACCCCGAAACTTACTCTGCATGTCCTCCTCTTCAGCAGATACGTGAAGGTTTGGTTTGGTTTGGTTTGGTTTGGTTTATTTTGTTTAACGTCCTTTTAACAGCTAAGGTCATTTAAGGACGGCCTCCCGTGCGTGCGACATGCATGCGTGTGATGAGTGCGTATGTGTGTTTTGGGAGGCTGCGGTATGTTTGTGTAAAGTCTCCTTGTAATAGGCCGGATCTTTTGCCGATTTAGAGTGCTACCTCACTGAAGCGTACTGCCGAAGACACCCAGCAGCACACTCCACCCGGTCACATTATACTGACAACGGGCGAACCAGTCGTCCCACTCCTTATTTGCTGAGCGCTAAGCAGGAGCAGCAACTACCATTTTGAAAGACTCTGGTATGTCTCGGCCAGGGGACAGAACCCAGAGCCTTCCTCACAGGGGCGAACGCTCAACTAAAGGCCAAAAGTGAGGCATTGTCAAGGGAGACATTAGGAAGAAAGTTGTTAAGAGAGAAGAGAAAAGATAAGATCCCAAGTTTAGTCGCCTCTTACGATCATGCAATGGGGGGGCAGCAGGTACAATTCTTACGCCCTACCTGCAGGACAGTACGTGAAGGTATACGTGAAGGTATAACTGATACAGACTTCACATTTGATGAATGGAAACGTGTTAGTATGGAAGATAAAGGAAAGACAAAAATGGTAATGCGAGTTGTTCATGTGACAAAATCAAAAGACAATTTTCTTGCTCATCTTGAAAAGCAAACGGCAGAGTTTTCTGATCACGTTTCTAGAATGAAAGAACAATACCAGCAGATTCGAATGTTGAAGGAGAACCTACCGATTCATGAAGTTATAATCCATATGGATTTTGCTGAGAAGAATTATAACTGCAAGAGCGTAGAGGAAATACAATCGG
The DNA here is from genome assembly GCF_902652985.1 of Pecten maximus. Classification (NCBI taxonomy): domain Eukaryota; kingdom Metazoa; phylum Mollusca; class Bivalvia; order Pectinida; family Pectinidae; genus Pecten; species Pecten maximus. Next base: position 33,239,224 of record NC_047029.1, on the reverse strand, counting down.
CATACTGGAACCAAACTGGGGTAACGTTACATCCAACAGTGATATACATTCGACATACTGAGGAGTCCGATATACCAGAGTTATGTCTTTATATCAGATGACCAGAGCCACAACGCCACCTCTGTAGTTACCTTCCTGAAAGAGATAGTGAATGATGTAAAAAGTCTTGACCCAGACGTGAGCTGCATACATTACTGGACTGATAGTCCTACGTCCCAGTACAGGAACAAAACTATATTCCATTTAGTAGCAAACCATCAAGCAACATTTGGAATGCATGCAAGATGGAACTACTTCGAAGCAGGCCACGGTAAAGGGCCTTGCGATGGACTCGGTGGATCAACTAAGCGAACGGCTGACGAGGCTGTAAAATCTGGCAAATTCATCATTCAGGACGCCGCTGATTTCTTCGATTGGACTCAATCTATCCAATGCACAATGAAACAAGTTAAGTTTCGCTTTGTGAAGAGGCAGATGTGCCAGGAAACCGAAAGGCAAATAGCAGTTTGTTTGTTTGTTTATGTTTTACGGCCCATCGACAACTAGGGTCATTTAGGGCCAAACAATATACTAACATGTTTTATTTTGTAAGTTAAAATCAGATAAAATTTGTCATTTTTAAAAGCATCCGTATTGTATATTTAGATCATTATGATAAAAAAGTTGGTTAAAAATGGTAAAATATGTATATGTACGAATAGATTATGTGAACTTTGTTATATAAATAGAACGTCAAAGACAGTAACGTAAAAGACATCAAAGTCTATAAAATAGATCGATTTCTTTCAAGTAGCTAAATATTGTTTTCGAATCCACGGAACTGAAAAGGGTTTTCATATCCGGGACTCGAAAGTATTTATCACGAATGTGCTTGAAATCGGAACATTCTATTAAAAAATGCTCCACTGTGAATTGAGCATCACATGCATAACACCGGTGGATCCTCTCGTTTCAAAAGGAACGAATGAGTAGGATATGTGTGCCCGGTACGGAGCCGAGAGAGGACTATTTCCTCTCTACGATCCTTCCGACTTGGTTTTGATGTTTTAAGTTTTGGTTGTACTTTAAAAAGTTTGTTGCTCGTCTCGAGAGACCAGCGTTGCTGCCATTTACTCTGAATGGCAGAACTAATTATAGGTTTGAAATCTGTATATGGTATTTTAATATTTTTTTGTTGCAGATTTAGAGCAAGTTCGTTGCCTTTAATTCCGACATGGCTCGGAATCCAAAATAGTGTTATTTTGCATTTTTTTAAGATACGAGATATTCGTAAAACAAGGTTTTGTATGAGTATATTTTTTGGATCTCGTGATTGTAAATTCTGAAGGACAGATAGAGAGTCGGAACAAATGATTGCCTTTCTAATGCGTTGTTCTTCGATATGGTCGAGGGCCAAATCGATGGCACATGCTTCCGCAGAGAAGATAGAAGCACCATCTGGTAAGCGGATTGAAGAGCAATGGTGATCGGAATAGCATGCTGCGGAGGCCTTTACTCCATCTTTTGAGCCATCAGTGTAGATCTGAACGTGATCGGGAAAATCTTTAATGCATTCCCGAAAGCAGGATTTGTGTTCTTCGGGTAATGCACTCGATTTTGCCCTCACGTGTAGAGTAAGGTTAATATCAGGTGTTTCGACAAGCCATGGCGGTACATCCGATACGGTGTATTCGCCTATGTTGTCTAAGCTTATGTTAAGTTCATGAAGAAAATTCGAAATTCTAATGCCAAATGTTGGTAAGAGTTTTTGGTTTTGGGTAAATATGTTTTGGTATTGCGGATTGACAACAAGGTCAAAAGCCGGATTTTTCGGGTTGGATTTCAATTGGGCGGCATATTGAAGAGAAAGTTTTTTCCTTCTGTCATTTAAAGATGGTTCATTTGCCTCTACATACAGGCTCTGCACTGGTGTTCGGAAAGCACCAAGTGCTAGACGTAATCCTTGATTATGGATAGGATCCAACATTTGCAGGTAAGAATTCCGTGCCGATCCATAAACGATGGACCCATAGTCGAGTTTTGATCGAATAAGTGCCCTATAAAGGCGCAAGAGCATTTCACGGTCCGCACCCCAGTCGGTGTGGGATAGTACGCGTAAAATATTCATTGCCTTTGAGCACTTATCCTTTAGGTGTTTAATATGTGGAACAAAGGAGAGTTTTGAATCGAAAATTAGTCCGAGGAATTTGGTTTGTTCTACAACTGGAATTTTGCTTCCATTTAATGTTAGATCGGGATTATTATGTGGCTTTCGTTTTTGGCAGAAGTGCATGCAGACAGTTTTTGATCTGGAAAATTTGAAGCCGTTTTCATCTGCCCATGTTTGTAGTTTGCCCAAACATTGTTGAAGTTGTCGTTCTATCGTGTGCATGTTCTTCCGACCTATAGCAGATCAAGAAGTCAATAGCAGAGTGGAACGCAAAGCCCGTCGTAGGTACCATTAAAGTACACGCAGTTGTAGGAAGAGGTATAAATAAAATCTTGGTAAGAAATACCAGTTGTTACTTTATCAACTGCATGAAGGGGGACGCTTTTTGCGACACATGGAAAATGGAATCCACCAAGCCTGACGAAGACCGAAATAACGCCCTGTTTGATGGCCAAGCACCACAGATTCATCAACAAGAGGTTCCGGAAGCTGAAGCTGATCACCCGGGAGTCAACCACACACGAGAACCCCAGGAAACTGTTACTGCTGTGCCGATCATGTCGGATCCAGACAATGGAAACACAGTTGAGGATCCAGCTGAATCATCCTCGTATTCGGTCGATGATTACGTTACTGCACTGTATGAAGGCAAGTGGTACGTAGGACAGATAGTAGACTCTGACCAGGATGATGACTTCAAGTTTAAAATATCTTTTATGGAACTTAGGAAACGAATGTTTGGATGGCCGAAATCCCCGGATGTAATATGGTGCAGAGAGTCGGACGTCCTTTTCAAAATAACTGAGCCAAGGCCATCTGGGAAGTCTAAAAGGTTATATGCCATTGAACTCAAAGATTGGGCAAAACTTGACAATCTTCAGTGATAGTTCCTGGAAGTAACGTACATATCCTGACAAGTAACGGATATTACACTCAATAAAAACAAAACTCTGTTCGAAATTCCAAGTTTGAATACCAAAATATCTTGTTATAGAATAGTGTATATGGATTTTGTAATACATTCTTGAATCATTTGATGTGCATATGGATTAATTTAGGTAGAAAGTTAAAGTCCTTGGAGATAAATGATATCGTTTTTGTTGAGACAGAATGATTAATCAAATAAAAAGAGGTAACGTGTAATTTCTAATGGCCTAAAAATGTTCCCAGTACATATATTTACTAAAGAATTTTAAGTTAGATTAGTTTCTCATAAGGAATAACACACGTTTCAAATAAATCTAAAAACTTTAGTATCATTTTCAATTCATAAAAATGTTGTAATGTTCGTTACATTTGGGTTATACATTTTAATCAGAATTACAGAAAATGTTCATTGTAGGTAACGAATAATACATGTTTCCTCTGATTAGTCATTATGTATATTGATGAAATGTATGCTTAAATCAGTTTTTATGTATTGATTTTTAACAAAACACCATTTGAAAGAAGCAAAGTCTGATAGATATACTGTTGTAGTGTTTAGGTGCGATTTGAAATGAAATTTCAATCTCTATTGGAATGAAAAATATCAAAGATATTAGTGTTTAATGGGTTTTGTTTTCAAAATTGTTTTAATATTGTTCAATAATAAAACATCATTTAATGTAATTGATGCTGTAGTTAGTTTGTATGTAGGTTTAATCATTCATACTATGAGGGTAACGGAGATATCAGAGCTCTTTTTTGACAAAATAACATATTAAATTTCGACTGAATTATTTGGAACAATTTTTCATTGATGTTGAAGATATTTTTGTATAATGAACCTTACATACTTATCTTTCAAATACAGGAACGTAAGAAAACTAAAACAGAAGTTTATTTTTTTCAACTTTATTTCTGTGACTGCACCCCATTACTGAGTTTGAGTGTACAGCGAAATCAGTTCAAATATCCCGCCGTCTTTGATACAATTGTAAAGTTCAATTTACTCATAAGGAAATTGAAATAAATTTCTCTTAATGGGATTTCAAGTGAGATTTTAAGAGATAAGCATTCGCAGTTATACACATTATGCAATTACATAACTACACAATGTAAGATGAGCTTTCACCACAAGACTAACAGAAAACTGAGAATATCTTAATATTTTTATCGGGAATAGCTTCATCGATATATGATCACGGATATCATAGAGTAGAATATTGAAATGTGGGAATTATTTGATTTTCGGACGTGGAATGTTGAATTATGTAATAGGGCGTATGAAATGTATCTGCTCTCATTGCATGATCGCAAGAGGCGACTAAATTTGGGATCTTCTGTTTTCTCTTCTGTCTTACTTTCTAATACCTCCCTTGACATTGCCTCACTTTTGGACTTTAGTTGACCGTTCGCCCATGTGAAGAAGGCTCTGTCCCTTGGCCGAGACATACCAGAATCTTTTAACAAGAGATCCTAGAGGGATCTTGGCGCCCACCATTGAATGATCTTCATAGGTTCCATGTCAGATTGATCTCCTCCCTACTTTTCCCTTCATTTTACTAATCTGAGCAAATTGAGACATCCCTCCAGTACTTTTCAAGGGAATCCTAGCTATATAAGAAATTTGAGATTTAACGATAATGGCTGTTTGTTTGCCAGGTTGTTTTCAGGACAGACTGGTCCAAAAATGCAATACAAGGGACCAAGGGGAACATACTTATGAAATTTGAGAAAGATCCATTCAGTACTTTGAGAAATAGAGATAACAAACTTCATTTGTCAAAATCCAAGATGGCTGCCTGTCGGCCATGTTATTTTCAGATTGGTCTCAAAATGCAATAAGCATAACTAGGCACCAAGGGGAACTTACATATGAAATTTGAGAAAGATCCCTTAAATACTTTCTCAGAAATAGTGATACCAAACTTCAATTGTCAAAATCTAAGATGGTTGCCTGTCAGCCATGTTGTTTTCCGATTGGTCTCAAAACGCAATATGCATAACTAGGCACTAAGGGAAACTTACATATGAAATTTCAGAAAGATCCATTCAGTACTTTCTCAGAAAAAGTGATTACAAACTTCAATTGTCAAAATCCAAGATGGCTGCCTGTCGGCCATGTTATTTTCAGATTGGTCTCAAAATGCAATATGCATAACTAGGCACCAAGGGAAACTTACATATGAAATTTGAGAAAGATCCCTTAAATACTTTCTCAGAAATAGTGATAACAAACTTCAATTGTCAAAATCCAAGATGGCTGCCTGTCGGCCATGTTGTTTTCAGATTGGTCTCAAAACGCAATATGCATAACTAGGCACCATGGGGAACATACTTATGAAATTTGAGAAAGATCCATTCAGTACTTTGAGAAATAGAGATAACAAACTTCATTTGTCAAAATCCAAGATGGCTGCCTGTCGGCCATGTTATTTTCAGATTGGCTTCAAAACGAAATATGCATAACTAGGCACCAAGGGAAACTTACATATGAAATTTGAGAAAGATCCCTTAAATACTTTCTCAGAAACAGTGATAACAAACTTCAATTGTCAAAATCCAAGATGGCTGCCTGTCGGCCATGTTGTTTTCAGATTGGTCTCAAAACGCAATATGCATAACTAGGCACTAAGGGAAACTTACATATGAAATTTCAGAGAGATCTATTCAGTACTTTCTCAGAAAAAGTGATTACAAACTTCAATTGTCAAAATCCAAGATGGCTGCCTGTCGGCCATGCTATTTTCAGATTGGTCTCAAAATGCAATATGCATAACTAGGCACCAAGGGAAACTTACATATGAAATTTGAGAAAGATCCCTTAAATACTTTCTCAGAAATAGTGATAACAAACTTAAATTGTCAAAATCCAAGATGGCTGCCTGTCAGCCATGTTGTTTTCTGATTGGTCTCAAAACGCAATATGCATAACTAGGCACTAAGGGAAACTTACATATGAAATTTCAGAAAGATCCATTCAGTACGTTCTCAGAAAAAGTGATTACAAACTTCAATTGTCAAAATCCAAGATGGCTGTCTGTCGGCCATGTTGTTTTCAGATTGGTCTCAAAACGCAATATGCATAACTAGGCACCAAGGGAAACCTACATATGAAATTTCAGAAAGATCCCTTAAATACTTTCTCAGAAATAGTGATACCAAACTTCAATTGTCAAAATCTAAGATGGTTGCCTGTCAGCCATGTTGTTTTCCGATTGGTCTCAAAACGCAATATGCATAACTAGGCACTAAGGGAAACTTACATATGAAATTTCAGAAAGATCAATTCAGGACTTTCTCAGAAAAAGTGATTACAAACTTCAATTGTCAAAATCCAAGATGGCTGCCTGTCGGCCATGTTGTTTTCAGATTGGTCTCAAAACGCAATATGCATAACTAGGCACCATGGGGAACATACTTATGAAATTTGAGAAAGATCCATTCAGTACTTTGAGAAATAGAGATAACAAACTTCATTTGTCAAAATCCAAGATGGCTGCCTGTCGGCCATGTTATTTTCAGATTGGCTTCAAAACGAAATATGCATAACTAGGCACCAAGGGAAACTTACATATGAAATTTGAGAAAGATCCCTTAAATACTTTCTCAGAAACAGTGATAACAAACTTCAATTGTCAAAATCCAAGATGGCTGCCTGTCGGCCATGTTGTTTTCAGATTGGTCTCAAAACGCAATATGCATAACTAGGCACTAAGGGAAACTTACATATGAAATTTCAGAGAGATCTATTCAGTACTTTCTCAGAAAAAGTGATTACAAACTTCAATTGTCAAAATCCAAGATGGCTGCCTGTCGGCCATGCTATTTTCAGATTGGTCTCAAAATGCAATATGCATAACTAGGCACCAAGGGAAACTTACATATGAAATTTGAGAAAGATCCCTTAAATACTTTCTCAGAAATAGTGATAACAAACTTAAATTGTCAAAATCCAAGATGGCTGCCTGTCAGCCATGTTGTTTTCTGATTGGTCTCAAAACGCAATATGCATAACTAGGCACTAAGGGAAACTTACAAATGAAATTTCAGAAAGATCCATTCAGTACGTTCTCAGAAAAAGTGATTACAAACTTCAATTGTCAAAATCCAAGATGGCTGTCTGTCGGCCATGTTGTTTTCAGATTGGTCTCAAAACGCAATATGCATAACTAGGCACCAAGGGAAACCTACATATGAAATTTCAGAAAGATCCCTTAAATACTTTCTCAGAAATAGTGATACCAAACTTCAATTGTCAAAATCTAAGATGGTTGCCTGTCAGCCATGTTGTTTTCCGATTGGTCTCAAAACGCAATATGCATAACTAGGCACTAAGGGAAACTTACATATGAAATTTCAGAAAGATCAATTCAGGACTTTCTCAGAAAAAGTGATTACAAACTTCAATTGTCAAAATCCAAGATGGCTGCCTGTCGGCCATGTTATTTTCAGATTGGTCTCAAAATGCAATATGCATAACTAGGCACCAAGGGAAACTTACATATGAAATTTGAGAAAGATCCCTTAAATACTTTCTCAGAAATAGTGATAACAAACTTCAATTGTCAAAATCCAAGATGGCTGCCTGTCGGCCATGTTGTTTTCAGATTGGTCTCAAAACGCAATATGCATAACTAGGCACCAAGGGGAACATACTTATGAAATTTGAGAAAGATCCATTCCGTACTTTGAGAAATAGAGATAACAAACTTCATTTGTCAAAATCCAAGATGGCTGCCTGTCGGCCATGTTATTTTCAGATTGGTCTCAAAACGAAATATGCATAACTAGGCACCAAGGGAAACTTACATATGAAATTTGAGAAAGATCCCTTAAATACTTTCTCAGAAACAGTGATAACAAACTTCAATTGTCAAAATCCAAGATGGCTGCCTGTCGGCCATGTTGTTTTCAGATTGGTCTCAAAACGCAATATGCATAACTAGGCACTAAGGGAAACTTACATATGAAATTTCAGAGAGATCTATTCAGTACTTTCTCAGAAAAAGTGATTACAAACTTCAATTGTCAAAATCCAAGATGGCTGCCTGTCGGCCATGCTATTTTCAGATTGGTCTCAAAATGCAATATGCATAACTAGGCACCAAGGGAAACTTACATATGAAATTTGAGAAAGATCCCTTAAATACTTTCTCAGAAATAGTGATAACAAACTTAAATTGTCAAAATCCAAGATGGCTGCCTGTCAGCCATGTTGTTTTCTGATTGGTCTCAAAACGCAATATGCATAACTAGGCACTAAGGGAAACTTACATATGAAATTTCAGAAAGATCCATTCAGTACGTTCTCAGAAAAAGTGATTACAAACTTCAATTGTCAAAATCCAAGATGGCTGCCTGTCGGCCATGTTGTTTTCAGATTGGTCTCAAAACGGAATATGCATAACTAGGCACCAAGGGAAACTACATATGAAATTTCAGAAAGATCCATTCAGTACGTTCTCAGAAAAAGTGATTACAAACTTCAATTGTCAAAATCCAAGATGGCTGCCTGTCGGCCATGTTGTTTTCAGATTGGTCTCAAAACGCAATATGCATAACTAGGCACCAAGGGAAACCTACATATGAAATTTCAGAAAGATCCATTCAGTACTTTCTTAGAAATAGTGATAACAAACTTCAATTGTCAAAATCCAAGATGGCTGCCTGTTGGCCATGTTGTTTTCCGATTGGTCTCAAATCGCAATATGCATAACAAGGCACCAAGGGGAACCTACATATGAAATTTGAGAAAGATCCCTTCAGTACTTTCTCAGAAATAGCGATAACAAACTTCAATTGTCAAAATCCAAGATGGCTGCCTGTCGGCCATGTTGTTATCCGATTGGTCTCAAAACCCAATATGCATAACTAGGCACCAAGGGGAACCTTCATATGAAATTTGAGAAAGATCCCTTCAGTACTTTCTCAGAAATAGCGATAACAATCTTCAATTGTCAAAATCCAAGATGGCTGCCTGTCGGCCATGTTGTTTTCAGATTGGTCTCAAAACGCAATATGCATAACTAGGCACCAAGGGGAACCTACATATGAAATTTGAGAAAGATCCCTTCAGTACTTTCTGAGAAATAGCGATAACAAGAATTGTTTACGGACGGAGGGACGGACGGACGGACGACGGACCACGGACGCAGGGCGATTTGAATAGCCCACCATCTGATGATGGTGGGCTAAAAATGGTAGTTGCTATTCCTGCTTAGCGCTCAGCATATTTGGAGTGGGACGACTGGTTTGCCGCTCCGCATTTTGGGGAGTCGGACAACACATACTAATTCAATTTTAGAATTGTAATTGAAATCTTGTGACAGAATAGCACAAATAGTCATATGAACATTTGTTGTATATTGAAAAAATTATTTAAGGAAAATATTAACTCATTGCCGTGACTTCAATTTTTAATTCATCAATTACTCCGTGTTTGAAGTATGGTGTAGGGAGAATTTCAAGTCTTCACCATGACTTGATGACAATTCGAAATTTACAAATCATTAAAATAAATTTGTTAAAAAAATAACACAAGTTCCACAGCAATATTATACATGTGTAGAGAATCAATCACAATATTTCAGAAGTTATAGAACTACAAATAGCAATAAACGGCTGAATATCAAATTAAGTGAATATCATATTTATAAGTACTCTTGCATTCGTTTTTAGATAATCCAGATTTCTTTTTACCGGTTTTTGTTTTTTTACTCACGCCTTACGCCATCTCAATGTAAAAAATAGCGATTAGATTCAAAAATTATTTAAACACTTAAAGGTTATGTAAAACCTTCATCTTTTAGAAATTTCCAAGGTAAATGAATAAAAACTATTTTTCTTATGATCTCTATACACACCAAAGATTACTATATTGGGTTCACTCTCGTAAAAATATCGATTTTGGGTCCACTATCGTCCATTTCGGTAATTCAACTCTTACGACAATCGGGCAGCGAATCGCGAATGATTAAAAAATTATTTAAAAATACTTCTCGGTCAAATAAACCCCTAATATTTTACATATGATACTTTTGGGCATTGAAGAACATTTATTTAGGTCAAATCTCAGAAAATGCCAATTTAAGCCCCATTTCTCTTCGTTTCGGTATTTCCAAGTCCGTTTCCGTACATACCCAAACTTCTCGTCTGTTCGTATAATCTCGTCTTTGCCGAAATAAAAACAAGATATAAAATTGTTCATTTTAAACATGACAACTGCCAACCACACGTATCCATAAATGTTGACATCATCTGAAAATTGCCGTAGTTATCTGTCACCTCGATTGTAAACCCAATGCCAAAGTCATGCAAGAATCGGCCAATCAAATTGGTTAAACTTATGATTTCCTTAATTGCAGTTACCTCCCTTACAACAGTATACATTCTAAGTGTTGGCTACAACAAGCAAACCCGTGCACAAAACAACAAGATATAATCATTTGTATTTGGTTTATTGGTCGTTTTCCTCAAAGGAAAATGGTATTTGGACATGGATGGCAACGTTAACACTATGACCAGTCACCCTGACCACAAGTACCACCTAATTGTAATCCTGTACACAGTACTATCTCCAACACAACTAGCCTTTGTATAATGTAGCCCCTCAGCATCCGCCATGATACAATGTATCGTCTCGAATGTCGTTATCGATACATTTCTTTCTCTAATTACAGAAATACACACCTAGGTGATAATGTTGTGACATTCTAGTAAATATATATTACACATTTAAGTGAAATCGCAGACATATTTGCAGATCTATATTAATTATAATGTTAGCCATTTTGGAATGAACACGGAAGGGCAAAAATACCAAAACATCCGGAGACGAATGACCCTGCGCAATCATTGTTTACCTAAATATACTTGGTGTTGATTCGCTAGCGTTATGCATTTCTCAAAGAATATGCATCTTGAAAACTGCTACTCAATATGTTTCAACTAAATAAGACGAAGATGTTTTGCAAGTAAATTATTTGAAGCGTAAGGCCATTGCGGCAGCCATATATCATTGAAACAGACAGTAGGTGGCGTTTGGTGAATGTGGTTACCAAATATGATTATATTTCTCAGTCTAGTTCCTAATTGCAATTACCGAACATAAATGTTCGTTAAAAAAAGATCATGTAAATAATTATAGTGATTTTTTTTCTGATTAATTCGATTGATTATTTCTGATTTCAGGAATGAAAATGGGGCCTGTAGTCATCGGATAATCGGCGCTCGTAAGCATCACTATGATATGTGGGGAAACAGTGTGAATGTTGCCAGTAGAATGAAAAGCAATCTAATTAAAATCTAGATGGTCATTCTCACTACGTCATATGGAAAGTACCGGGCTGCCCAACTGTATAGAGGTACTGTTCAGCTCCTGGAGTTGTTCCGGTTTTCCTAATGCTGAGTTATATCATATCTTTTCTGGAATTAGCCCAGGGCTGAACACTTAACCTCTGGCTCAGACATAGACTAAATATTCATCAATAGATATAGAGGTTACACAATGAGTGGTTGTTGGATATGGGATTATTTCACACGAGTAAGTTATTTGTTTAAATTACAAAAGACACGAGCTTTAGCGAGTGTCTTTTGCAACTTTTAAAAAATAACTAACGAATATCTGCTCGTCTGTCCCTGTTACACTGGTAGATTTGCAGTAATATAATTTTCTTGAGTATACAAAGATTTTAAGTTGGCATTTAAAAAACAACTTTTCATCTGTATCGTTTATACAGTGTATTTGTGGCTAAATTAAAAATAAAACAACATAGTAAAAATACCAGGTACATTTTGAAATAAACAAAAACATGTTTGGGTTTTTTTAGGCTCCATTTCATGTTTGTGTACTTTTCATAATTCTCTGTTTGAAAGATGATTTAGATGCAAATTCCTAAAATTGAAAATCTGTTACCTTCATTACACTTCGACCCAGAAAAATGTACATGTCTAAACGCTTGAGATCTACAATTTCATTACATTGCAGTATCCTGAATGGTACATCCTTGGAGAACCTCACCCCATCCCAATGGAAACGTGATTTCTCTCCTCCCGGTTTCTAAATAAAGTCCTGGCAGAACCTTACCTTAGGAAAAGATTATTTCTCTCTCCCCTGTATCTTACTGAAGTCCTGCGAGAACCTGACCCCGTAAGAAAATAGGACGTTTAACAAAATAAAACAAACCAAACCGTAAGAAAAACATGATTTCTGTCTCTCCTTGTATCCTGACTTCATACCTATGTACAAACTCACTTACTTTCCTTTTCAACTATACCTTGTGTTGAGATTATGTCTTTTCAGGTTGAAACTTTGATGAAGATTGTGATGATATGCCAATAACAATGGAGCCAGATAAACCAGATACTTTTTTTATTAACAAAAACAATGACACTGTTTTAAGGTCATCTGATTCGAAGTGTCAAAATAAAATAACCAATTTATCTATGTTCGCTTCGATTCGAAAAATCGACAAGGTTCAATGAGGTGAATACAAAGGTTCGCTCTGATCGGTTAAAAACAAAAAACTTATATTTTTATTGCAAAACCTTATATATTCACTGCTCATCGCTTCAGTGAAAAGAGAAGTCTTATTAGTTTGATTAATTTCTATATTTAACCGGCAACTATGCAATAAAAGGATATATATTCTGAATTTTTTTAAAGCATATCAGTTATCATATATACACATTTATTTCTTGAGTTTTTCATCATTTTGCAATGATTTGTCATGCTTTTGTCATTATTTGTCAGGCTTTTGTCATTATTTGTCAGGCTTTTGTCATTATTTGTCATGTTTTTGTCATTATTTGTCAGGCTTTTGTTATTATTTGTCATGTTTTTGTCATTATTTGTCATGTTTTTGTCATTATTTGTCAGGTTTTTGTGATTATTTGTCAGGCTTTTGTCATTATTTGTCATGTTTTTGTCATTATTTGTCATGTTTTTGTCCTTATTTGTCATTTTTTTGTCATTATTTGTCATGTTTTTGTCATTATTTGTCAGGCTTTTGTCATTATTTGTCAGGCTTTTGTCATTATTTGTCATGTTTTTGTCATTATTTGTCAGGCTTTTGTCATTATTTGTCATGTTTTTGTCATTATTTGTCAGGCTTTTGTCATTATTTGTCAGGCTTTTGTCATTATTTGTCATGTTTTTGTCATTATTTATCAGGTTTTTGTGATTGCACACAGAGTTCTACCTTAATCATATATGTTCCATAGAGAGAAGTAGTTTGCTTTTGTTTGAGAAAAGGTTGTTGATGTGGCAGACGAGACATTTTACTTGGAAGAATGATGACAAATCAATGAAATATTCGCCACTCCTGAGATATTACTGAAGACACTGTTATATATGCTCTTTGTATTTATTCCTATGTACACTTTCTGAAACTCAGAAAGACATGTTCTAAACGATTCATTTCATGTGGTAATGTCAGAAAGTCCTAAATCTGTTATAAATTTTTAATCTCATATATATTCATTTTGAACAAGTGTAATAATTAATATCATTAAGAACCTACCCATAGGTAGCTGATATTATCTCTTCATTCTGGGGATGTCCTTAGTTATATCCTATAAATAGTCAATAAGTATCCGCCTATTGGACAATGTTATAGGTCTAACAGTTTTAGTTTAGCAAGTACTGAAGTAGCGTATGGGGATGTCTAGTGTAGTTATAATTTATAAATAGTCAATAAGTATCCGATAATTGGACATAAGCTCATGTTATATGTCTGTATACTATAAGTACTGAAGTAGCGTAAGGGGATGTCTAGTGTAGACAGTTGAAGCTTGGGATCTTGGGTATTTACTGAGGGCATTTCCTGCATTTGTGGGCTGATAATTAGGTCTATTCATAATTCATTTTTTTAACCATACCAAGATTTGAAGTTTACTCCAAAGAATTTCCTTAGAAAAAAAACTACAAACAGCAAAAATCTTGCATCACATCCTTTCAGAATCGTTCCTGGACAAACTTTACCAAACATATTGAACATGATGTGATGGATCTGTAAGTGCGCGTATGCATTTATGAGTGCGTTTACAGTTAAGAACATGAAGAGAGGTATACATCTGTGTAACAAATACATTCTGAACATAGGACAAACAATTCCAAATTCCTATTGAAGTTTGACTGTTTTCAGAATAGTCAATGATATTTTTCTTTTTATTCGTTTCCCACTGCAGCACATCGAGACAGAACAAAAAGGGGACATTTTTTTCAGAATTTCTTTATTGATTCATTTCTTCATTTGAACAATGTTTACAATGTCGTATAATAAAGTATAACTGATCTAGTCAATGGTAGTTTTATTTTTATTCCTTTCCAACTGCGGCACATCAAAATAGAAAAAATGGGGAACACGTTTTCAGATTATTTTTTTTTTCTGTTTCAAATATTTTATTAAGCATTTTTAATATATATATATATATATATATATAAGTAAAATAAAAAAACCAACTCTCCGTTAGCGCTTTCGTCGCGTCATGGCGACTCTTCAGAATGAAGAGTCGCCATGACGCGACGAAATTCTGAACAGTCGCCATGACGCGACGAAAGCGCTAATGGAGAGTTTTTTTTTTTATTTTACTTTTATAATTCGTCCGTAAGGATAAAAACAATTTATTATCTATATATATATATATATACTTAAGCTATGCCATTGTTATATATATATATACATACTTGATTATTAGGGATTGCCAGGGTAAGGGAGCCCTGGGATCAACCCCCTGAACCATGTTGTGTCCTCACGCAGGAGGGCTTGCTCACTGTACACAAATTAATTCTTACATTATGTAGAAGGGAAGGTAACTTTTGACAAGATGTTCTTTTCGCGAAAGTCTATTAAGTTTCAAAAAGATAAGTTCAGAAGGTATAGTTAATCAATAAATAAGCATTTTGTTCTACCTTTGTGACAAAAGTATGCGAATCCTTTTCACTTTTTTCTTTATTTTAATCTAATACATTTAAAGTTTCATTGAATGAGTTTCTAGATCCATCTAGTATCATTGATGTATCATCTTTAAACTGTGACAGTTTATGAGCTTTTTGTCCTATTTGAATACCACTGATATTTTTATTTTTCTTAATAAGAATTGCTTATATTTCAGCGACAAGCAGGAATAGGTATAGAGAGACTGGGTCCCCTTGTCGGCAGCCCCTCTGTATGTTAAAGAAATATGACAGAATACAATTTTGAGTTAAAGCAGAAAATGTGTCTGTATATAAAGTTGTTGTCCATCGTTTGGGGCTATCTCCAAAATTAAAAAAGTTAGTTACCTTATTTAGAAATTCCCATGAGCTTGAGTCGAAGGTTTTTTCAAAGTCTATAAAAATTAAAAGCCTAGGTATGTTATTCAAATCAGCATAATTCATGATGTCATAGATTAGTCTTGTGTTTTCACCAACATATCTTCCAGCTAAAAA
This sequence comes from Pecten maximus, assembly GCF_902652985.1. Taxonomy (NCBI): domain Eukaryota; kingdom Metazoa; phylum Mollusca; class Bivalvia; order Pectinida; family Pectinidae; genus Pecten; species Pecten maximus. The sequence continues at coordinate 33,223,718 of NC_047029.1, read as the reverse complement.
ACCTGTTTGTGTTTCAGAAATAATACTATCAAGAACTGTTTTTAGTCTATTTGCTATACAAGCTGATGCTTATTTGTATACAACATTTAATAGAGTTATAGGTCTCCAATTTTTAGTACATGTCTAGATTTATCTCCCTTTGGTATACAAGTGATAATACCTTGTCTTTGTGTAATAGATAATTTCACCTTTATGTAGCCAAAATTAATAGGGATCTTATAATAACACATTTCAAATTAATCCAAAAGAAAATTTAAAAAATCACTTGTAAAACAATCTGACCCAGGAGATTTGGAATTTTTCATGTTTTTTAACGCTTAAAAAAGTTCTGATTCTGTTAATTCTCCCTCTAGTTTTGCTTTCTGAATATCTTTTAGTTTAGCATAGTCAAAACACTTAAAAGATCTACCAAATTACGTCCTCAATAGAATCAGTGATCAGCATATAGAGATTTGTAAAAAATTTCCTTCTGACCAGTTATTACTTCACAACTATCTTTCTCTATTTTAGTAAAAGTTTTATTAATATAATTATATGTTTCTAAATTAAGAAAATATTTTGACAGTTTTTCCCCTTCTTCTAGCCAAATTGCTTTTGATCTGATCATATGACCCTTTATCTTAATCTTTCTGAGGTCTTCTAGCTCATTCTTTTTCTCCTCATAAATTTCCAAATTAGATACCCAGGAATTACTCTTTCAAGCATTTCTATATCAGATATTAACTTTCTTTCTCTATTATCCATTTCCTTTTTTTAAATGATGCATGTGATAGTCTTGTTCCCCTGATCTCCATTAACAGTGTTTCCAAAAAAGTAGTTTTATCCTCAGTATTGTATCTTTAACTTTTTGAATATATGCATGGTCATAGATAAGACTATTATTAAATTTCCATAGGCCTTTGCCTTTTATTTAATCAAAGTTCTAATGATATAATGGAATGGTCTGATCTGTAGCCGACATTAATATTAGTCTTATCATTAATGTTTAATAGGTTTTCTGTGGTGAGAAAGAAGTCTAATCTTGCTTATTTAATAGGGTTCTTTTCTCTCTACGTGTATCGCATGTAGCTTGGATAGAAATGTCTAAAAGAATCAATCAAATTATTTTGTTCTATCATTTTCAATATGCGTTTATGTGCATTAGGGTTATTTATATGTAAATAATTATTAGTATCTCTATCAGGCTCTATAACTAAATTGAAGTCCCCACATATTATATAACTAGTATTACTGCAACTATTAATTTGTTCATAATCTTTTTCATAAAAATCAGGATCATCTCTTTTTGGACCATAAATATTAACTAATGTGAATCTTTTTTTCTCAATGCTAATATCTAGCACCATTACATAACCTTTTGTATCACTCCATTAACAATAAATTTCAAATTCAAAGTTATTGTTAAAAATGATACATACTCCTCTCGAGTTGTTTTTAAATGAGTTAAGATTATAAGACTCTTTCATATGTGTATATGTAGGATAGGGACATCCCGAGGGTGGAATATCCCTATCCTACATACACATATAATGAAAGAGTCTTTTTCTCTCATATCATTACCGAATTTCTGACGAAAGTGTCCCTCAGCCATCCATTTTCTTCAATTTTTTAATTTCTTTATTTGACGTTTTTACTAAATATACTTATGATATTCTGAAAGATCATACCCTATTTTTGGCAATTTATGTTTGCACACAAATTTCATTCATTTAATCATTTCACAGAACACACTGTACTTTTTTTTTATAAAATACTACGTCACTGCATGACGTCACGACTGTCATTGGAATTCCATTCATAGTTCAATGAGAGTGATGTCGATCTCGATCGCCATGACGCGGCGATGTTTCGTGGCTGGTAATTTTAAATTCACTGTGATTTTGGCAACTTCGTGTGTGAACCAGCGAACAGTGACTCTATACGAGTATTCGATCTTTTCTGTGACATAGGATTATATGTGTTTAACCGGTTGTCTTGATGGAATGACGAAGGTAGGTCAGTCGATAGGCTAACGATGATCATATTGAAAGGCTAGGATGGCAGTTAGTTTTCATGGTTACTCTACACAAATATAGACTCTGAGTTACAATTGAAATAAATATTTTTTATATGAACATCGAGGGGTGTCATTTTTACCGAATGTTCGTTCATTTAAGAGCCAATTCCCAACTTCCAAATACACAGGTTACTGAGTAGGCCTAACAGTTACTGACAGTACCGTAGAGTAAACAAATTCCAGGGCCCCCTGCTGACGCAAACGGAACCATTTCATAGGTTGTGACGTTTGACATTTTCTTTTTTATATTTTTTTTATGTATGGCTTTTATTTTACTTCCTGTCATTGCCAGGTGATTGTGTGTGTTTACATGTTTTTTAATGACAAATGACAAATCTGTCGGGTAGGCAAGTCTGTATTGTACTGTAACTGTTACAACAGGCCTGTAGGCGTAGTCTAACTGTTTGTTACAGTAACGGAGTTATATGTTCGCTCAGATGAAATGTCTAATCGTTTAACCGTGTAGCCCTATTGATTTACTGCTGATATGATATATATTTATCTAAGAATGTATGTATTTTTATAGTTAAGTCCAAGTTTCAAAACCGACACCGACGATAAGGACTGTCGGATGTGAACACAAGCAGACGACGTTGTGAGAGTTGTCCCCCTTGAACGCAGATTAATCCGCGCGCGTGAAATGCTATGTAAGATAGATTTATCTTACATAGCTATCTTACATGGGCAAACTCTATCCAACATGGCGAGATATGAGAGAAAACATTGTTCTGTTCTTGGTCTTTTATAAAATTGGTGTCCTGTAGACAGATAATATTATAATCACTATAATGATTTAAAAAACAATAAAAACATCAGCCCTTTTCTCTTTTTGGCCCAATCCTCTACAGTTTGCAGATGCTATTTTAATGTTTTTCGACATAATTTAAAAAACTTAGTTACTTTTCCTTTCAGTTGTTCATAAAACCTGTATTGAAAATTAAAAATAATGATCTTAAGACAAAAAAAAAAAAAAAAGGAAATTGCCATATATTTTTTCAACTTTCCTTCATCTTCACACACAACAGGAACAAACAAAACATGTAAGCAGAAATATGTCAAATAAAAATACATATATTACATTCACAAAAACTGATATGCACATTATCACACTTAACATTGAAATATAAAGAATACACATTTACATATATATATTCAATTAAGGATATATTTCCGAATTCTGCAAGACTATTTCACGGACAGAATATATATACTTAGTAATTTGTAGTAGGAAAGAAAAAAACAACAAAAAAAACAACAAAACAAAAACAAACTTGTGGAGACAAATGCTCATTACTAGATATACTTTAACCATGCTTAAAACATAGCTGTTACATAACCTTTTGTGTTTGAAATCCAATATATGTCGGTATGTACCATGGGAATCCTGTATTACCTGTACCAGTCCAATAAGTTACCTGTAAAAGTCCAATATAAAAAAGATTGGACTGTAATATTGGACAGCTAAAGGTAACTATTAAAAATAACATAGCCACAGATAAGTGTTCAATCAAAATGAATATTTATTTACTGTACAAATTAATCAAGAAATAGTGAGGTAAATCCATCGAAAAAATACACTGAACATCGAAACATAGAATTTCTAAACACGTGCACAAGAAGAAATTGCCATCCTTAGAATTTTAAGGTGAATGAGACATTATCAGCTGTAACACTTATCTCCCTTGCTTTGTCTCCTTTTGGTGATGAAATATGCCTACATGGTTTCTTACACACAGAGCAATCTAATTAAAATCTAGATGGTCAGTATCACTACGTTAGATTTTAATTAGATTGACACACAGAGCCACCTGCAGATGCACACATATTTCCTTGCACAATTTCACTGACATTTTCCATTTGGAAATCACTTGTGCGTTTGTAGGATCGTACTGCTAGAGAACGATGTCCAGTTTTTTCTGACATTAGTTGTTCGTCTAGTCCTGCATTATACAGTCTGGTAGCAGCGGTAGCGCGCAAAGAATAATTTGAATAAAATCCTTTAAATCCAGCTTCCTTGCATAGTTTACCAACGGTTTGTTGCTGTGTATGGATACCTATCAGAGGTCACAAAACCAGCAAATGTTTGTGATATATTTCAGTGGTTTAAGATAAAATGCATCGGTTGTTCCTTTTTGTGGCCTGTAATATAGAATTAAAAAAAATATTTACCCTATTCAACATATTCTTTATAAAAAGCATAACATTACATATTATGTTTTTATGTACAATATGTATATTTTTGGACCACTGTAATTGAATGATTGCAGGTGAATATTTAAAGGTTTGTTCTTATAAATAATATAAAACAAATAAATACCTGAGATTGATGTATTTCTCATAAATCTCCACAGGACATCGCTCTGGTTGTTTGTCATTTTCGTAGGCCCTTGTTATTTTTGGAGTTACTTTCCTATGAAGCAGTCCACCAGCTTTGTTTTGGAAATGTCCTCCTGGTATTCTAAATAGCGTTTTCCTGTTGAATCAGTTTTAAGTGAAAGGGCCTGTTTCCAAAATGGCCCCTTCTCTGATTCAAATTTCCTGTTTGTGGTGCATTGCCCATGCCGTTGTGGTCACAGATCTACAAAGTATAAAGATTTAGGTCACTTGGTTTGTTTTTTTATGGCTCCTCAAAGTTTTAACTTTTCAGAAGCTGTCTAAGTGTTGATTTATCCGTATCTTCTTGTCTTTGTCTATACGTTTACGGAATCATTGACTCGACGCTAGCTATTCTTGTCTCACTTTCCTTGTTTTATTGTCCCATCTCCAAAGCGTTGTGGCTCTGTCAGAGTTGTAAATATTAATGAAAATCTTATCAAATGATGGTCACCGTAAAGAATACATTCATGGCATGATTGTGACAAAAAATAATGTTTCCATCGCGCCATTTGGCTGTTTTATGGAAGAAACAATCTCAAAAATGCCATTTTCGATGATAACATTTTAGACACAAAAACTGTGTTTTTTAGAGAATACACCCTTTTATGGGCGTTGGATGCAAACCAATTTTTATCCTATTAAACAGTACGTAATATGCTATTGATGAGAGGAAAAATCATCAACATGTAAGTGGTGGAACATTTTCAAATCTTGGGTTGAATTAGCCTATGGTTGAATTGCCGATTTTCGACTTTCTTTAGATAATTAACAAAAAACACGAGAATATTTGCTCGGTATGTTGAGAATATGTACACAGATATGAAAACAAGAGGCCCATGGGGCCTGTATCGCTCACCTGGTTGGATTTGACCAAATGTCAAAATAATGTTCATGTTCAATTCCTTTTGTTTGTTAACCTCAAACAATGCTATATATGGTTATAGCGTGCGGATCCCAACTGCTTTAAAGAAATAATGAAGTCCAGACTCTCTGAGTTTACAACATGCATTTATAACTTGATGACTGGTAGCGATTTAAAGGAATTACCTCTATTTCCCCATTAGGCCCCGCCCTTTTGGCCCTTTGGGGGTCAGAGTCACCATTTATGCAAAATCTATTCCCCATCCCCTAAGGATGTTTCTGACCAAATTGGGTTCAAATCCATTCATAAATTTATGACTAGTAGCGATTTAAAGGAATTACCTCTATTTCCCATATTGGGCCCCGCCCCTTTGGCCCCTCGGGGGTCAGAGTCACCATTTATGCAAAATCTGTTCCCCTTCCCCAAAGGATGTTTCTTATTAAATTGGGTTCAAATCCATTTATAACTTTATGACTAGTAGCGATTTAAAGGAATTGCCTCTATTTCCCATATGGGGCCCCGCCCTTTGGCCCCTTGGGGGTCAGAGTCACCATTTATGCAAAATCTATTCCCCATCCCCAAAGGATGTTTCTGACCAAATTGGGTTCAAATCCATTCATAACTTTATGACTAGTAGCGATTTAAAGGAATTGCCTCAATTTCCCCTATTGGGCCTCGCCCCTCAGGCCCCTTGGGGGTGATAGTCACCATTTATGCAAAATCTTATCCCCTTCTGCCAAGGATGTTTCTGACCAAATTTGGTCAAAATCCAATAAGAACTTTTTGACTAGTAGCGATTTGAAGCAAATGTTGACGGACGGACGACGGACGACGGACGCCGCACCATGGCATAAGCTCACCGGACCTTCCAAGATGGCTACTTCACAAGTCCCCGTGGTGGAAGACATTGGCTGACAAATAGACAGAACAACAAACAAAACGTGTTCCTTATGATTTTGGTTGGTTTTCGCATTTACGGGAGTGTTCATAGCTACGGGCGATTGTATAATACCTATATTTATAAGTTTGGTTAGTCACATGGTAACGGGGATCGTTCATATCGAGCCCCAAACATACTTTCGACATATGCACTCCGTTGCCGCATGGAAAACTATTTCAAGTTTTGTCGGAATTTCTTCACCTGTGGTTGTAATGGTCGAGGGTTTTCCAGCGCCCTGTAATACCCAAGGTAGTACAAGATACTGGAGATGTGCGCACACATTCCCATCGTTCTCTCTCGCAACTGGGTACTGGCAGTAGTAGTCCTTTATTGGGGCCTCATCATCGGGTGAAACGGTGAACCGTATCCAAACGTTATATTTCGTTTGGCTTTTGTGTCGAGAATGTATTTGACATCGGAGAAGGTCTGGGGAGTGCTGGTAAAGCCACACCTCATAGTCTCCGTCATCACTTAAAGTGTACCCTGAACGAAAAACGATAATCAAATATAGTTATTTTTTGTAACCACCAAATTCAGGTGCGTTTTCGAGAAAAATCGCAATTACTCGGTAATGGGTCGGCCGATTTTGATGCGGTTTTCTGCATTCTTGTTTATTAATCAATACCAATAATATATTAAAATATTATTTTTCGTTCAGGGTACACTTTAAATGTTCGGCGATGTAACCAGGAACCAGAGATATCTGATACGTTCCACACGTAATGGTTCTCAAGTAATCGAGATCGAGACGGGGAAACAGTACGGAAGATGCATCCATCTTGATAAACTCGGACCTTGCCCGTCTAGATAGATCCGGATCTGTCTTGACTCTCTGAGCTAAACCATTCGGTGTTGTCAAACGGTCCTTCATACGTTCAGCCATTAGCCTATCTTTGGCATCTCTCTCTGGAGATCTCTGGTAGATCGGTCCCACCGGGTGATACCGGAAGTTACGAATCCGACGGGGATTATATACAAATCCGACGGGGAGTATCTACCCGAAGAGCGTAAGGACATGGCTAGGGTATGTTTTATAGTGATACATGACATGTTAACATACTATCGGAAATATGATGATACCCACGGAATTCTACGCTATTTCCTTTATACATATCAGTAATTCGTTAATCTCATAAACTTGCCGTGTTTGATTGATGCTCAATATTATCCGGCTGCCCTACTGTCAAACGACGAATTTGCTATGATTTTTGTCAAAAATACCCAATAATCGCGATCAAAACACGATGGACAGAGTTTTGGCATTAAACATTGACTACAATAAACTATTAGTAATCAACAATTTGTTTGGATTCCAGCTATAAAGTACCTTAATTGGCTAATTATAATGACACGAAAAAAATTCCGACGGGGAAAATCTCTCTCCAATATCTGAATCCGACGGGGAATATCAGTACACAGGCTTTCATTTGATTTTCATTCAGATATCAAATACTTGTAATCAATATGACACATGATTTCATTTATTTCCAGATAATTCTAGATTTACCCAGTTATCGGAAGATTCTGGTATTTTACATTTGATCCAGGGACTTCTTTCCCGTTGACGTTATGCGTATTTTTGTAGTCGTAATAAAACGTTTAAGTTTTGAAGTTAACGAAATTGGATTTTACCCTTTTTTGGGCGCGTGAAGCCACAACGAACTCTATTTACGTGTTGGCATTATCCTGAAAATTAAAGGAAATAAGTGTTGACGTTATTAAAGTATCTACTTCAAAATTCATTGGCAAGGAGTTACATAAATTGATATTCTATATTTGATCAACAATAGCTCGAAAACGAGCACATCGACATATGATTTTTCGCCATTTTCTGCTATGGCATGACATCCGATTTCCAAAAATAGATACGAGAAAACAAGTTTAATACAGGAAAATTCTGGCTTCTCAGAGGTGTACAATTCCTTTTATCAGTTATATGATATTTGTCAATTGGACATTTTCACGTGTACATACAACATATCAGTAATACGTTACATACAGGATTGAATCAAAGTTTCACAGAATATCTAACAGTGAATTGTTTTGCAATCTATAATACGACATTTAAGCATCCGAGAGAGGCAGTAGCTCCTGGGAGTAGAACAGCGCAACAATGCATCTAACGTAACGAGTAATTGACGGACACATTTGCAGATTTAAATGATTTCACTTGGCTTATACGAGGAGGTTAGAAACATTTTCTGTGAGATGCGCATGCTCCGTGGAGCTTTATTCATCAAATTGTTATATTTACCTTTACACTGCAGCCCCACTATATAACTTTACCAAATTCACTTGAATGTTACGAGTCCATAACGTCATTACTATAGTGACGTCATAATTGTCACGTCGGCGATAACGAAAGATGGCTGTTGAAAAGGTGGTTCCGTCTTTGACAATAATAATTTGTTCATTCATCGTAGGAGCAAAATTTCTGGATATAGTCTTTAAAAATCGTTGTCAAATGTAAGTACAAGCATTGAACTGCTTTCATTTGGAAATTATGGGCTGATGAACGCCAACTGGACAAAGGCAATTTCAACATGAAGGGCTAGCGCGCTTCATTAAATTTACCTCTGTCCAGTTGGCATTCATCAGCCCATAACTTCCAAATGAAAGAAGCTCAATGCTCAATTCACATAGTCGCGACTTTGTGTACTGATATTCCCCGTCGGATTCAGAAATTGGAGAGATTTTCCCCGTCGGAATTTTTCGTGTCATTATAATTAGCCAATTAAGGTACTTTATAGCTGTAATCCAAACGAATTGTTGATTACTAATAGTTTATTGTAGTCAATGTTTAATGCCAAAACTCTGTCCATCGTGTTTTGATCGCGATTATTGGGTATTTTTGACAAAAATCATAGCAAATTCGTCGTTTGACAGTAGGGCAGCCGGATAATATTGAGCATCAATCAAACACGGCAAGTTTACGAGATTAACTGATATGTATAAAGGAAATAGCGTAGAATTCCGTGGGTATCATCATATTTCCGATAGTATGTTAAAATGCCATGTATCACTATAAAACATACCCCAGCCATGTCATTACACCCTTCGGGTAGATACTCCCCGTCGGATTTGTATATACTCCCCGTCGGATTCGTAACTTCCGGTATCACCCGGTGGGTCCTCTAATACCATTCAGACAGGCTGTGACGGTTCGAAGCAAAGCCTCGGTGACATTGGTAAAGCTGTTAGACACCAATTGCGTTCGGAAGAACGTCCAGTGTTTCAGACGACCATGATAGGATTCCACAATCCACCTCGATTTGGTGATAGTTCTGTCAAGATTTGCTTGGACGTCAGAATGTTGACTTTGACCGGGTTTCAGGTATGACAGCATGCTAGCATTGAGGCCAGAGGCTTCGAGAACTGGTAGGACATCTCTAAAACCTCGGTCAACGACAACATTGTCATCTGGTTGCAGCCAAGTAACTAGCTTGTCCATGACTTTTTTTGTAATTGTAGCATCATTTTCGCTGCCAGTGAATGGTCCTACTGTGTCTAGAATGTAGCCATCTGGTAAGGCGATGCTCATGCATTTGAGATAGTTTCACTTCTTCTGGCCACAATAGGACATTCTCTGGAGCTTGTGGTTGGAGCTTTTCTGGATATAAATATAGGTGCCATCTAATATGGCAGTGGCTTTATCTCCAAAAAATGCTTCTGAAAAGACAGTATTGTGCCCGAGCAACTGTTCTCTTGTCAAGTGATCCGGACCTAGAAATTGTGGGACTATCGATGTGTCTAATGCCTGTACTATGGAGTGGAAGGTTTTGGACACACTTGACTTGGAAATTCCAAAAAAAGAAGAACACTGACTCCAGGAAATGTCGGTTTTCAGTTTTACCCAGAACAGTAATAGAGCATCGTGTGTAGTCTTGGTATATATACCAGATGAAAGATATGGGGAACAGTGCGAGTGGATTTCGAGGAACTGATCTTTGGACCAACCTGTCCAGGCCATGCATGCCCAGTCATCAAGAGAAGAAAAGCTTATTGCAAACGCAGACTGGTTCTGTGAAAGGACGTGCGACACCTCTAGGAGGTCATTAATAATTTCGGACGATTTTGATGGTAACTGAGATTCCAAGGAACCTCTACCATCAAGGACAACCTCTGTAGACGGATCTAAGTCGTTACCAATAAGGTGAATGGAGCAGACGCGGGATGAGGTGGGACACCATAGTTTGTGTGAATAGATCAGGTGATGTCTTGCACGTTTTGGTAAGACTGATGATTTTGTTCCATTTATTGCAAAGGTAACAAGACAGAGACAGCATTTTTTGTGTGAAGATGATCCATTCAAAAGATCATGAAGGGTCAGCAACGGCAGGATATGGGACGGGGAGTCGTCTTCTTCCTATATTTCCTGGTTCTGCTCGGGCTCAGGTTCAGGCTGATTTTTGTTCCGAAGATACTTCATGTAGCACTTCTGGCAAATAAGTGCTTGTTCCTTTGCTGACATCAATCCTTGTTGCACCAGCGTATCTAGGAGCCATTTATATTGTGGACTATTTACATTGCGTGCACTTCTGTTCTTATTGCCACTACGTTTCTTGAAGTATAGTTGACAGCCTTCTCCAACACACTTACCCTCCATCTTGAAACAATAACGATTGGTTTATGGAGCGTCGATAAAGTAACAAAATAGCAAGCCACCGATGATTGCTGTAAACAGCTAATACTTAGTAGTTTGGTACAATTATGCGAAAATGTGTGATAAATAACGAACAACTAATTACACAAAATAACAAGACAATATAATAAATCACATTCAATACCTCCAAGAAGCGCAGAATTGATTGATTACTTAGAACAAAATAAAGTATTCCATATGGATAATCTATCTATTCGATATGGCGTGGTCGGCACGCACAAAGAAAGTGAGACAAGTAAGGGTCCCAACGCTGACAGAGCCACAACGCTTTGGAGATGGGACAATAAAACAAGGAAAGTGATACAAGAATAGCTAGCGTCGAGTCAATGATTCCGTAAACGTATAGACAAAGACAAGAAGATACGGATAAATGTACAAGGCCACACGATCAGAAAATTCAAAAGAGGACAACTTGAGATAGAACAGTATTCATGTATCAGGGTGTCCTCAGTGTAAATCTTTATATCGATACTGTTTATTTAGTCGTTAGATATCATAAAACTGTCATGAAAATATCCGCTCTGATATTCAATATAAAATTTTGTATATACATTTTTGTAATAAGCTATATAATAGGGTTTCAGACAAGGTTGTTACTCATTTCCCCTTTTCTTTCAATTTACAACCACATTCAGGCGGCGATATGAGAACGTTCCACTACATGGAATTAGCTGATTTTTGGTACACATATGAAACAAGTAAAGCTCTATCCGATTTTGTGATGGAAATTTGCATCCAAAACTATATAACGGGAGAAAATTGCTATTTTATGGCATTTTTCTTCATAATTGTGTCTCTGCAAGTGCATTTTCATCCGAGAAATTTTTTGTTTTATGTTTTATGAATAAACACGATGTTTTGGAAATATTTATCAAAGAAATTTAGACTATGTTGCGAATTACAATTTCGAGATAACCTTCTTTTATTTGCGACCTTATGTCTTTGATGCTCAAAATGACAACTTTATAAAAATACATTTTCACTGACATTATGAAATGTGGGTGTCGGAAAGGTGTACAATTATTCTTCGGAAAAGAAAAAAACTGTAGTTGAGCTAGATAAGAAATTATACGGGGACAGGCTCCTATGCAGAATTAACATTACTGGAAACAGGCCCTTTGTTGGTTTGTGCCAAATCTCAAATTTCGGTGCTCTTTGCCAGCACGCAATGCAAAATTCAGTCCCAGAACATACACAAGGGTATCCAACAGTTTCCGCGGAGTGTTAGTTCCTAGGATATTCTTTTGCCAAAGTTCATTTTCCTGGTCTGCAGTTATAACTTCTGCCTGCTTTCTTTCATTTCCAATGCCTTGTCTAGATAAACACTTCATTCTAGCATCTAAAACCTGACGCAATTTTCCAAACAAATTATCATCTAAAATGTTCACAAACTTTCCATTTTGTCTCAAATAGTGTTGGATGGCAATGATCAGTTCATATAGAGTATTTGGGCAATATTCTTTTCCAGCCTGATTTCTGACTTCCGCCACAAAAAAGGAAAGTGCCAAATTTAGTTCAGTTTTGGTCATTTCAAGCAAGTCTGAGCCAATATTGGAGTTACTTTGGCATTTAATTCGTTCTTTTGTCCATGTTTCGAAAATGCGTACCGCCCATTTTGTCTTGTTTTCAGTGTTTTGGCACTTTTCTTTTTCAACAATGCCGTTCAAATGACATTCCTTAAGTGGAGCGTGAAATCTGTATTCAGCCGTCTCGGCCTCCTGGGTTACTTTAACCATTTCATCTTCAGAGATATCAGAAAAAAGGTCAATTTTAATGATGATGATTTTGGTTATTTACCTCATTTTCCATATCGAGAATATCACTTAGAATCCCATCACTATCAGCCTTTGGACTTTTTTCCTTAAAACTTGACTGGGTAACAAATACACTGTCTGAAGACATGGTGTTGAATGAAATAATATGGTGTAACAGGTAAATAGTTTGCATGAATGGAACAGTTCATTCTAAAAACAGGGATGTAATATCTTACCTGTAGATGTTCAATAAGTTAACAAAAGATTATGTGTGCATGAATGGAATAATCCATTTTAATAACAGGGGTGTTGCATGTTACCTATAGGTATCCAATATTTTAACAAAAAGAATTGTCAAGAATCCAATATCAACACACAGACGGGCCATGTTTTAAGTATGTTATAAGCATCTACAAGTCCAATATGTTGGTAGAAAGAACACTTGTCGGCCTAATGGCATCCAAGTGTTCTTTCTACCAACATATTGGACTTGTATCGGCTTATAACCTATACATATATTTCAATACCCAGTACACGTTGTATTCCATAAATAACCTTTTAAAGTAAGTATTTTACAAATATAAGATTTCAACTTCACCAGATATCTAGATATATATAGTTGAGAGCAAAATTTATTGAACAGGACAGGAGCCTGTGTTATGGTTTAATGTAACGTATTGTGAATGCATATTTTAAGACAGAAATCAGGTAACAATACTTTTACATGAATATGTTCTAATGGCGTCATATGTAAGAGATGTTGATGAGGTATGTGCATGAAGTTATTTATTAGTGAAAAAATACATGATGCGATACATTAATTTTATATGGTCGCCCACTCCCCATTAATGCGCTTATCATACTTGTTTACAGGAACTTGAGAAAGTCAAGAAGACAACTAAAGTTAATGGGAAAGGGTGTGCTCTTGAGTGGTCTAATTCCTCATCAGTCTATATCAACATAGTTCGACAGGTTGTTGTAAGAATCCCGATTTTCTTCTTACAAAACAGCGCCTTAGATATGAAGGGGCATCGGTATGCCCGATCTAGTAGTCCTTGATTGGATTGCGTAATATCGTCCAAGTCTATGGGCTGCATCGATTTCCTCAGATTTAATATCTAATTGCAGTTTAGATTTAAATAGATTTTTTTTCAATATATCGACTGTGTCCTCTACATTTTCATCCTTTTTGTTATCCGGAACTCCTGATATCCGGATCGAGTTAGATCTTCCATGTTGCTCCAGTTCATTGATTTTATAGAATATGTCTCTTCTGTCACGGTTGACTGCATTTATTTCGAACTTTTTTTTCACTTTCTTTTGTCAATTTTTCTACCTTTTCGTCGAGCTCTCTATTTTTATGTTCGATTTCTGACTTTCCACTTTCTCCATTTCTTCTGGGTGTTGTCTTTTAACAGCATCAATCTTTGTTTGGAATTCAAATTTAACTTCATTTCTTGCTCAATTCTTCCATGACATTTGTCATCAACTCTTCAATACGTACGAGCTTAATGTCACAATATTTCTGAGAATCACCAGGATGATCTGGAAAACTCTGAAGTGTGGTTTTTTTTTTGTTTTTTTTTTAATCTTTTTCTAGTTTCGATCTTTTCTTTGCCTTTTTCTCCATTTTTCTACTCACGTTCTTTTTGTCGAAAACCGGGCTATCTCCTATGCTTAATTCAGAGTGCGATGACTCCCGAGCGCGTTTGGATGTATCCGAAGCTTCAGCCATGGTCTAATAGAAAGTTTAATTCACACTCCGTACGCGTACGCAATGTCCTATGTTCCCACCTGTTTGAGTTTAAATCGTGTCATGCGAAACAAACAGGTACTCGGAGAAAAGTTTTAGTCATTTTTAGCATTCTTTATTTCTTCATTTCTTCATTAGAACAATGTTTACATTGTTGTATCGTAAAGTTTAACTGATCATTTCAGTTCTTTCTACCGGTAAGTCAAACTAATATCAAAATGGACCAGTCATGATCTCTTGTGTATAGATTTATTTCCAAGCGTAAATCAGTGAGCTTTAGCCAACGTCTGCATATCACGTAATTTTGTTTGTATGAATTTAAAATGATACTGAACAGCTTCGGTCATAATGTGTTATTACGACAAGATACAGAAAGTAATTCTTCCCACTCCCATACACGGGATGTCTTTTATCACAAAGGTTAAAGACTGAAAGCGTCAGTCATCAGAAGACCGACAATATCCGAGTGAAAATGATTCTTACACCCTAATCCCGATATCTAAATCCTGGTGATCTGGAAAATAGGCCAAAGTAATTATTTGACAAAATGCATAGCTCTTCCTGCATACATGCTTCGACTATTGCTCACTTGTTTGTTGAGAAGTCGTTCAAAGAATAACCTTGTTACCGATCGTTTATCAAGAACAACAAAGATCACCAACAGAACAACGAAACATTTATTGTAACCCAAACATAACTCACAAATACCGACTTAATAGCAACAGAAAATACCGACATACTAAAAAAAACGCGTAATTCTAAAGGCAAGCGTCTTATGCTTCATTGACGATACCCGCCATACAAATCTGTGTAAGTTGAAATTCACAAAATGAGAAAGGGGCGGTCGCACTAGGCACCTATTTAACATTTTTCGTGATTTTATTTGTTTTAGGGGTGGAACGTCGTAGTATCAGCCAGGGTCATGAGGACGGATGTCAAGGTGACACCTAAAATAAGAAATCAAAGCAGTGAGCAAAGAAAGGAAACATTTGAGATCTCAAGTGTCGCAATGGGTAACATCTTCTATCTACAGCAGAATTTAAGGGAATATCCGATGTCCCCTGTACTGAATGAACTGAAAATATTGACCCCCCCCCCCCCCCCCCCTCCTTACTCTTACTATACAAGGGAGAGGGTTGTTATGCTATTGTCGTTTTATAGTCATTTTAAACCAATAGGAGTCAAAAGTTTGATCATGAACATGAAAACGAGAATCTTCCTTCAACTTTGTATAGCTGATTCTCAAAAGCAAGAGGACAACTTTCTCTCGGCGATCTGTACTATTGGTAGCACATGAACCTATATAATTTGATATGAATTTCACGCATCTTGTTAATTGTTCCGAGACTGATGATCATTTAATCTGGTATTGATTTGTCTTATTTGCTATAAATAGTTTTAAACCGATTTTTTTTTATCATTTCCAGCGTTTCTAACATCAAGGAAGGAAGAGAAAAATCTGCTGTTACAAAAAAGACGCGTTGCAAGAGACTCAGTGTTCTTCAAATTTAGTTGAAATATTATTGTTTTTGTAATGCACCTTTTCCTTTAATGCCAAAATAATTTCAATTGTTTCAGCTGTGAAAGGCATTGTGTAAAGTCATCGATGGGCCTGTGCCTGCTATCACAAGGATACTTAACACGAACATACCGCAGCCTCTCAAAACATATCTACGCAGTCACCACACGCATGCATGTCGCACGCACGGGAG
Organism: Pecten maximus; assembly: GCF_902652985.1. Classification (NCBI taxonomy): domain Eukaryota; kingdom Metazoa; phylum Mollusca; class Bivalvia; order Pectinida; family Pectinidae; genus Pecten; species Pecten maximus. Next base: position 33,207,602 of record NC_047029.1, on the reverse strand, counting down.
GCCGTCCTTAAATGACCTTAGCTGTAAATAGGACGTTAAACAGAATAAACCAAACCAAAAAATTTACTGTAGCCAAAGATTACATGTAACCAAAATACATCGGGACGCTTAACATGCAATCTGACTAAGGGGGTTGGTGTGATTAGTTAATCGACTTTCACGGGAGACAGGATCTAAAAACGCAACAAGTATTCTCTTCCTCTTTTCATTGACTTTCATCATCATACTTTTGTTCCAGAAGCATATAATTTTTTTCATTTCAAGTCGACATTCAGGGAATCTCCAAGCGTAAATAATTGGATTGACAAAACTATTTATAACTGTTAAAGATGATGCTATTATGGATATCATCTGTGTTTTCTCAAATGCGTCTGGAAAAATCAATAAGTACACCCGATGACAAAATATTGGCAGGTACATTCCGTGAAACGTCAGACAAATTATCAACAGTTTGGATGTAGTACTAAAAAATCGTCTTTTTACCCTTCTACCTCCGACTATTTTCCTCATCCTAATGTAAATAAATACGTAGGAAAAGACTGAAACAATTCGAAACAGGATACCGTAAAAAGTCTGAAAACGCTGGCCGATCACACCAATAACATCACGATAGATGCAGCCAGAAAAAGTAGATGAAACGTCTACAAACAGTGTCATCGCGAAACAAGAGGAAAGAAACCATATGCATCCCTGGAATACGATTACTCGACGTGTAGTTACGTGTTTTATATATGCGTATTCAAAGTAAAGACATGCACAACGGTCGATCGCAATTCCAGTTACGATTGAAAACGATCCACTCCCACACAAGAGCGTCAAAAATAATCCAAAGTAACACACTGGTTTATGCATTGTTACAGGAATAGTGTACATTAGGACGTATTGCAAAAGGAAGGATATACCGGAAAGTATTCCGCTAAGAAGCAAGTTCATAATCGGCAGCTTGACCGCTACAGGGATACCTTTCGTTTTCCACATTGACAAGAATGCGCAGACATTCGGAATTGTTATGAAAAATGATACAGCGAAAAAGGAATTTCCAGGCATGCGAATCAATGGATCGGCTTGGTTGAGTATCAAGTCAGTGTTATTCATATTGATTATTTCAAAGAGTTATTCCGATACTTGGATTTTTATTTTCTCCAAAATCTCTACAATTTAATTGATATCATATCACAACGCTATGATTTGAAATATAATAAACATCAAATCATCTGTTTTGACTTATTCTTTGCAGTCCTCTTTTGAAGTTATTTTCCCCCCGAGGTCAAATCGTTTCTCCAACTCTCCTGTCATTGGTGATTTCTTCATTTTGTCCCAGTTCATCATCTAGTGAAAGAAAACAAAGACAAGATTATAAATTGTGCTTTTATTTAACTTTAAAAGCCAGATTAATTTGCATGTTATCTGTGAAAAAAAATCACACCAAAGAAAAAGTATATCATGATGGCATTGCGTGAAAAAACTAGATATGATATGGCGTTTGATAGCAAATAACAGGAATGAAAATAATAAACACTGCTGCTTCCAAGCTACATGGTATTCAGAGGACGGCAAGTACCAATTTTAGAGCTGATGGTTGGTCTCGACCAGAGGACAGCTGCAATACACTACAGTCAAACCTGCTCTAACGACTGCCTGTATATAACGACCGCCTGTCTATAACGACCGATTTTAAGATTCCCCATGAGATTTTACTATATAACGGCCCTCTGTATAACGGCTACCTGTCTAATGTGACTAACGACCGGTGATTTTGGAACGGCGGTCGCTCATTTATTTTCTATATCACCATGCGTGTCGGTGTTACATTACACAAGTGTGCATAGGTGGCTTCATTTGACACTGTCAGTTAATTTTGTGATTACAACTAGGATTTGGTTTGGTCTATTTTGTTTAACGTCCTTTTAACAGCTTAGGTCATTTAAGGACGACCTCCCGTGCGTGCGACATGCATGCGTGTGGCGAGTGCGTATGTGTGGTTTTGGGAGGCTACGGTATGTTCGTGTTAAGTCTCCTTGTGATAGGCCGGAACTTTTGCCGATTTATAGTGCTATAGGACACCCCACCCGGTCACATTATACTGGCAACGGGCGAACTAGTCGTCCCACTCCTAATATGCTGAGCGCTAAGCAGGAGCAGCAACTACCAATTTTAAAGACTCTGGTATGTCTCGGCCAGGAGACAGAAACCAAAGCCTTCCTAGCAGGGGTGAACGCTCAACTAAAAGACAAAGCGAGGCAGTGTCAAGGGGGCATTAGGAAGAAGAGAGTTGTTAAAAAAGAAGAGAAAAGATAAGATCCCAAACTTAGTCGCGTCTTACGATCATGCAATGGGGGCAGCAGGTCCAATTCTTACGCCCTACCTGCAGGGCCTCGGCCTGCATCGCTCACCTGGATATTTCCTTTTTTTTAATTTTTTTTTTTATTCAAGATCAACATTTTAATTTACAATACAATTTCCTAATGCAATAGGACAACCATTCAACACTCATCTTGCATACACAATAATTCCACTTCCACTTGCATACACAATAATAGACAACTGTTATAAATACTGGAATAATATTGAATATTAAATAAAAGTCTTTTGAAATATATACTACTATTTATCATATTTTCTTGAATTAGAGTCATGATACACAATAAAACTATCAGATTTGGAATATACAAAACTGTGTTATTAGATTTGAAGTGTAATTTGGATGAGCTAATTACAAATGATTCCATCAATAAATATAAAATAAAGGGGAATAACTCATTCTTTCTACATATTTCTTACATACAAATACTGATAATCTTGCTAATTTTAGATTAAATATACAAATGGTGTATGAGATTGCTATGAGATTTGGAAAGAAGGAAGAAAAAAACAAAAAAAACTACATATATACATGTACAATTAACCGGTATAATTAAAAGTACTGTAAAATTTTATTAAAATAAAATTAAAATATTACAAAAAATCATATATTAATTTGTATTGTATAAGTACCAGATGCATTGTAATTAGGTTATAGTTAATCAGAAAAGATAATGTATATAGTTTATTATGATAAGAAATAAAAAAAGGTTAGAAAAAAAAGAAAACCCGCGCTTTATCCGCGTCCGTTAATTCCGGCTTGAGATATTACATTTACTTTACTGTTTCCGGTATAATGTAACGCGTGTGGAGTAGGCCTATTCCAGGATTAATTATAGCTTCGTGTGGATAACAGCGTTATTTGTAAGTATTTTCCTTAAATAATTGAATTTTATCTTTATCGATACTTGTGTTTTATGGTAATAATATAAGTTGTTCTGAAAGGTTATAGCCTTTATCAATGCACATGTGCACACCACGTGTTTTTATGTAGGCTAAGCTTAACAGTACAGTAAGGCTTAAACTGTATTTGACTGAGATAATTGGTATTATCTTTATTTAGAACAACATAATTAGTATAAATATAAATGTATTTATTATAATAATTATACCTCAGAAGTTTCCCGGAAGGTCACGTTTATCTTCGGGATTTTCCACTGATGTCTTCACTGTCGTGATTTAAAATATGTAAGCGGGTCATTGATGTTTTGGTATTTGTTTACATTTGTAGTGTTGACTGGATATATGCCGCGGATGCATACTTACAGTGGAAGGCTAACTGAAAAGACTTTTTAAAGTGTTTAGCAGTATAAGAGGGATGGATTTCTACTCTGATAAACAACGCATCACAGTTTTGAAGACAGAGGAGAGTTGTTTATTTCTGTGTTTGTAGTTGTCTTCTAATTGTTTCATATATTTTTTGAATATTGGCTGTATGTTAATTTGGGTGGTTTTCCCATCACTCATGAAATAGCTTTTGTATATAGAATAACCCATGATTGTCAAGAGTTGGTTGATGTCAGAGTATTTTGTGTATGAGATTTTATATCCTATCACAAGGTTTTTCAAATTTAGCATATTTTTGTTATATCTCAATTCTAAAAAGATTCTATTCATATCTGTTTTGAAGTTGGTTATGTTATAGTCAGAAATTATGTTAATAATTATTTCTGGTGTACCCCTATATTTTTTGGTTATGTGCAGCATTAAGCGTCTAAAGGGAGACAACTCGAATTTATTCACGGTACAATTATCGATCGGTTTTTGGTGATCACGTGACTTGCTCCTGACGCCATTAAAACATCTCGAAGAGTACATCTTGTGTCTCCTGTTTTTCAGGTCCTGGTATCTCCCCTCCCCTCCATACCTGGTGTAACATTTTGGGGGCTTGTCTGGGATCATGGAGTTTGAAGAGCATTTTCTTTTCACAATAGGGAGGATATACCAGGCCTCGATGGAGGACTTGCTGGAGGTTGTTAGTACCAATGGCATTGATATTAGTGAGGAAAACAAGGAGAATAGAGTGAACGTTATCGGTATTATACAGAAATGGTTCGAAAAACAGAAATTGACCGCCGATGACAAGGGATTTAGTGCCCTAATAGTCACTGATGTAACCCTTGAGGCAGGGGGCCATGTAACAGCATCTCCAAAGGTAAAGACTGAACCAGAGGTTAAGGTAAAGACTGAACCTGAGCCTGGAAACATGTCAGCAGGAACAGAGAAGGAGAAAGGTCCAATAACTCTCAATCGTCGTGAATTTAAGATCACCGGGCAAGTAGATGCGAAAAATGGAATACCCTATGTCGGATTAGTGAGACAGATGCAGATGGGGGAAAAGAAAGGTTACCCAGACTATGAGATAGTCGACGCAGTGCTGAAAGCGGTACCAGCTAATTCCGGTTTACGTAGCTATCTTGAAGGTAGAGATGAACTTTCTTTATCTACATTAAGAAGTCTACTCAGAGCCTATTATCGGGAAAAATCAGCAACAGAATTATACAACGAACTCATTAGAGCAGCACAGATGCCCTCAGAGGATTGCTCTGAATTCTTAATGAGAACACTAAATTTAAAACAAAACATCATCTTCGCATCAAAAGACAGTGACCCTACGTCACCCCGTTATGATACAGCCCTGGTCCAGGCATTATTCGAACGTTCCGTTCTCACAGGCCTAAGAAATGAGTCAGTTCAGATAGAATTTGAGAGCATCTTAAAAAGGACCAAAAGCGACGAGATACTTCTAAAGGAAATGAATGACATTGCCGTCAGAGAAACGGAAAGAAATTCGAAGTTGGGAAAGAAAAACAATTCATGTTCAGTGAACAAAGTGAGTCAGAGCTCGAGTAAACAAAAACGTGAGCCCAAGGAGGGTACTTTCTCCGTTGAATTACAGGAACTCAAAGCCGAGGTCGCTGTCCTTCGCGAAGCTCTACAGGCAAGTTCACAGTCACGTCCACAGTCGCGTCCACAACGCTGGGGTTGTACCGCCTGTCAACAGTTGGGGAACACTGATTGTAAGCATTGCTTCCGTTGCGGTAGTTTGGAGCACTTCAGACGGGGTTGTCGCGCAAAAGTCGATAAAAAGCAGGGAAACGAATGAGGGTTCCTCTAGAGGGACAAGAAGAACCCAAGGAGCAAACGTCCCAGCCAGGTATTTGTTGTGGAGAATGTGGGAAGACGAATCCAACATTACGATGTAAAGGCTGTAATTCAGCTATGTACTGTTGTCAAGCATGTCGTGCGAAAGCATGGCCTACACACAAAGCGTTATGTCAGAAAGTTCAACAGTTAGAGACAGGAGTGTCAAGGAAAGTGACCGTTCATGAATTAAAAGGCAGTGTGTTGAGTCTACCACCTAAGTTAAAGACTAAGATGACCAAAATAGTTGGGACAAAGTGTATTGTTCAAGCAGATCTAAGCAAGGTAAAAACTGGTGTTCTTTGGGACACAGGTGCCCAAGTGTCACTTCTAAACTACAAATGGCTGCGCAAGAACTTACCGAGCATTCCTGTTCAGCCAGTCAGTGAACTGGTACCAGACTTGTCCATATTTTCTGCTAATGGCACCACAGTACCATTCCGTGGATGGGTCCAGGTTGAGGTTCTACTGCACACATCAGAGACGCCACTAGTAGTGCCTTTTATTGTCACAGACACTTCAATGGAACACCCAATCCTGGGTTATAATGTGATTGAACAGTTGATAAAAACTACCGACACGCAGTTGCCACAAGCGGCATTTCCAGACTTAAAGGCTGACGATCTAGTCTCCCTGTGTACCTTGATTCGCCGAGGTCAGAATGAAGATGTAGGAGTGGCAAGAACTGGTAGGAGTAACATTGTTGTTCAAGGAAACAGTTCAAAAACAGTAAGAGCAGTTGTGAGAGGTGATAACCAGGAGTTTCCCTTGAATGCACTATTTGTACCCACTGTGAACGAAACATATGGCCTATCATTAACAGAGACATTGGTTAAGGTTAAAACTGGTAAAACAAGTACGGTGAAGGTTGTGGTCGCAAATCATACACAAAATAACATAATGATTCCCAGGCATACGGAGATTGGTCTTTTACAGACCGTGGCATCAGTTGTTCACTTACCAGTTGACATTACTGACAGGGTCGAGGACACTACTGACATGTCGCTAAGCAATCAGTCAAAACCTCATGAAGATGGTATGTGGGAACCAGTAGATTTGTCTAGTTCAGAACTTTCTGAAGAACAGAGAAAAGCGGTGAGGCAACTACTACATGAGGAGAAGGAGGCTTTCTCGAGATCCGATGATGATATTGGCAATGCACCAGGATTAGAAATGGACATAAAACTTGTTGACAATATCCCTGTACAGAAGTCATATACATCTATTCCCAAACCCTTATACCAGGAGGTCAAGGACTAGTTGCATGATTTATTAGCTAAGGGTTGGATAAGAAAGTCGAGGTCATCCTACTCGAGTCCTGTTGTCTGTGTTAGGAAGAAAGATCAAAGTTTGAGACTGTGCTGCGACTATCGTCGTTTAAATCTGAAGACCATTGATGATCGTCACCCCCTTCCTAGGATTCAGGATGCACTCGACAGTCTCGGTGGTAGTCAGTGGTTTACATTATTTGACCAGGGTAAAGCTTATCATCAGGGATATATTCGTGAAGAATGCAGACCCTATACAGCATTTATTACCCCCTGGGGATTGTATGAGTGGAACCGTATTCCATTTGGATTGGCTGGAGCACCAGGGACATTCCAGCGGTTTATGAATGAGTGCCTAGATGGGTTGAGAGACCAATGCTGTCTACCCTACCTTGACGATATTTTGGTCTACAGTAAATCGTTTGAGGAACATATAGAACATATAGTTTTTGGCCTTAAAGTGGGCGGTCGCGGAGCGTTTCAGAGACTATCTATACTATGCACGCGAGTTCTCGGTATACTCCGATAACAACCCGTAACAGTATAGTTTCACATCGAGAAAACTAGACGCCACACGGTTAAGATGGGTTTCTGAACTGGCCGACTTTAGATTTAAAATCTATTACAAACCAGGACACCAGAATCAGGCAGCTGATGGTCTTAGCCGCATGTCATTGGATATTTCTCGTGTAATGTCGTATTGTACTGAGGTCGTGGATCCAGATTCTTTGAAAACCACTCTATGTTCAGCAACAGCACGGTCAGAGGGAGAAAATGTTTGGGTTGCCTCCCTTAGTGAGAAATCATTAGACATTGAGAACGGCAAACTTGGAAGCTCAGCAATTATTCCATTTTCCCTTGATCAACTCCAATCCGCTCAGAGGGAGGACGCTGACATTGGACCTGTGTTTAGTTTTCTGAAGGAGGAGAAAAAGCCCACACAGAACACAATTCGTCAATTGAGGCGTGACACTAAGGCACTTTTGAGGGAATGGCCTAAGTTATATGTGGACGAGAACAACCTCCTGAAAAGACGCTCAGCAGGCACCGATGGCCAACGAATTCAGTTAGTTTTGCCTCACAGATTCCGGTCAAGAGTGTTGGAAGAGTTACATGTTAAAATGGGACATTTAGGTGCTGACCGGGTACTAGACTTGGCAAGGGCCAGATTTTATTGGCCACACATGGGGGCTGATGTCGACCAGTTTGTGAGAGCATCTTGTTTGTGCATGAAAGACAAGCGGCCACACCAACGCCGTGATGCTCCGTTGACACCGATAGAGACTTCATTTCCCTTTGAATTGGTATCTATTGACTTCCTTCATCTTGAACGTTGTAAAGGAGGATACGAATATATCCTTGTGGTAATGGACCACTATACAAGATTCGCGCAGGCCTATGCAACGACTAATAAGAGTAGTAAAACAGCCGCTGAAAAGTTATTCAATGACTTCTTCCCGCGGTTTGGATATCCCTGTCGTTTACATCATGACCAGGGGCGCGAATTTGAAAACAGACTGTTCAAAAATCTCGAGAAGCTGTCGGGAGTGGGTCACTCGCGTACCACACCTTACCACCCACAAGGAAACGGACAGGTGGAGCGTTTTAATAGGACCTTACTCGGGATGTTGAGGACGCTGACTAAAGAAGGTAAAGCGGACTGGAAACAGCATTTGAATGGGGTCGTGCACGCATACAATTGTACAAGATCAGACGCTACGAACTTTTCACCATTCTACTTGTTGTTCGGTAGGCACCCTCGGTTGCCAGTTGATCTACTGTTCCAACATGCACACCCTGAAGGTGAGAGTAAAGAATCATACTCTGGTTATGCCAGTAAGTGGAAAGATCGTATGAAGGAAGCATACAGCATTGCGACCAAGAACGCACATCGATCAGCTGCTAGAGGGAAAATGAACCACGATTCGAGAATCACCAGCGCTTCATTAGAACCAGGAGATCGAGTTTTGGTGAAGAATTTAGGTGAACGTGGTGGACCTGGTAAGCTGCGATCCTTCTGGGAGGATCACATTCATGTTGTTAGGAAACGTGTTAATGATTCGAGTGTATATGATGTGTGTCGCGAGGATGGAAAAGGCCGCATTCGCCGCCTGCACCGCAATCTTCTATTACAGTGTAATAGTCTACCACTTGAGGGTATTCGCCAGGAACACAGACCACACAGTGCTCGTCTCAAGAAGCAGAGGAAATCCAGACCTAAAGATCTAACTTCTGAGGATTCTTCAGATGAGGAAACTCTTTTAAAACAGGGAGTCTCCCAACTTAATCCCAAAGCAAATGAGTTCATACCTACAAATTCTAACCTTGATGATAGTCATTTGGATAATTCTTTACTGGATAGGTCAGAAGAGCACAGCAGCGCTATCAACGATGAGGAAACCTTGGTCAAGGACATTGAAGGTATTGGAGCAGATGTTGAGGAGGATACCGCAACAACAGAATGTGAGGAATCTGAGGATAGCCCCGATCATACAGATGAGAAACTGGAGGAGAGGAATTCAGACACATCTATTAACCAGGAGTTGAGTGATGAGTCTATTCACATCGATGAAGAGACAATTGTGGGAGACGGGAATATCACTAGCGAAGAATTTATAACTGGCGACGAGAACAATAGTGAGGGAGACTCTGATGATGAGGACATTCAGCGTCGACCGCAACGTGAACGTCGCGCACCACGTACATTGACATACAACGAAATGGGTAAACCCATTTACAAACCAGTAATTGACGTGATATCTGTTCCATAGCTTTAAAATGTTGAGAACTGAAGTTTAATTAGTATTAATTCCTGTTTAAAATAATTTTATGTTGTTAGAGAACAAAAATGTACATTTGAAACATTTGATGTGAGGTTTGTTGATAGTTTCAACTGTCAATTGTTATTAAGCTTTGTGTAACGATATTTAGTGTTGATGGATTTACAAGTATTTTGATACTTCTTCTGTAGAGTGGCCATCTAAAAGAAAAACCAGTGATCATTGTAATCGCTGTCATCATGTAATGCACTATTGTCGAACATTGATGTAACAATTTAGAAAATTACCTTTGAAATATAAGGGCCAAGTATATTTTGGGTAAATGTCGGGACGACATTACTTTTTGGGGGGAGAGTGTTATAGTCAGAAATTATGTTAATAATTATTTCTGGTGTACCCCTATATTTTTTGGTTATGTGCAGCATTAAGCGTCTAAAGGGAGACAACTCGAATTTATTCACGGTACAATTATCGATCGGTTTTTGGTGATCACGTGACTTGCTCCTGACGCCATTAAAACATCTCGAAGAGTACATCTTGTGTCTCCTGTTTTTCAGGTAAAGTATATGGGTTTGAACTAATGCTGAAGATTGTTACTTGGCAGATATATACATGAACATGTTGTTGAATTGTAGAAATGTTTAATTAATGTTGACATTTTGTCAGATGGTAATATTAAGTGTTTGAAGCGAAGCAAAGCTTCGATTACCGAGAACCATGTGCTCGCATGGATGAGGTGTAGTTTTCAGTTTTACTTTTCTCAAAGAAAATGGTATTCTAGACATGTATTTGAGAAGGAACAGTATTTCTTTTGATAAAAGTGTTATTTTAAAGTCAGTAAGAGGTAAAATTCGACTTTATTAGAATCAATTAAATTTTTGAAACTTTTTCATGTTTTCACTGTCCCATGATGCCTTGTAAACATGGCTGCGCCCATGATTTCACCGGAAGTGACAATAAACCATGTAAACAAAAGATTGTCACTTAACTTATAGTAGACAGTATCTATGTAGAATAATTTTCGAAGTTATCTTAAGGAAAGAATAGAGTAACCAGGAATTTTAAATGTATTTTCAGAAATATGTTTACTTTAAATTCTTTTGAGCCTAAATATGTTAAACTACAAAGTTACTAATTGTGCCAACAGTTTATACTGAATGGTTGTGCCAATGATAAATACCATATGTACTTTATGGCAACTGAATACCATATCCAAGTTTTCATTGAGGATATTATTGTCAGTTAGAGTGAAATACTAGTCTAGATATGTACAGGTCAGTTAATTAACAGTGTTCTGTGTTATTACAAGTGTAATTACATAGGTTGTTGATTTTCTATCAGTATTGAAGGTACTTAATGTAGCAATAGCATGAAATCTAGTCTAGTCATGAGAAATATGTGCCAATTATATTTTATTTCAATTTTGAATTTATGTCGTGAAAATACTCAAGTGTTGTACCCCTAGACAACAAAGCAAACCAAGTCATTTGTATTTTGTATTGTAACATTTATTGTTATGTGACTTGCTCCTGACGCCATTAAAACATCTCGAAGAGTACATCTTGTGTCTCCTGTTTTTCAGGTCCTGGTATCTCCCCTCCCCTCCATACCTGGTGTAACAGTTAGATAAGGACAAGTTATGAAGAAATGTTGATAATCTATGGTGTTTGGGCATATATTGCAGAATGGGTCAGGTTTTACTTTCCATTGGCATAGAATTTGTTTTGTTGGCAGAATTTTGTTTATTAATTTCCATCGGTATTCTTTCAACTTATTATCTTCAATATCATAAAATATCAATTCACAAGCACATTTTAAGTGTTCTGTGGTTATTTGTAGATGATTAACCCAGATTATTGACCTGAGGGTTTATCAGACACCATGTGTATAAGTTGTTTGTATATCTTCTGGTTATTACTTTTTGTTATGTCTAGTTTAGGCTCTTTTGGTAATTTAATTGTGATGTTTTGTATCTTTTTTATCTGCATATTTTCTTTTTTAATTTTTTCGTCTTTTATTTTCTTTATCCATGTATTTGGAATTGCAGTTTTCAATTTTTTTACTTCACTTATCCAGTTGTGTTTTATTTTTAGCTTTTCCAATATGGTGTGTTCACATATTTTCCCATTGTTATCAAGTATATCAATAATTCTTATTATATTTGAATCTATCCAGTTTTTATAGCATAGACATTTTCCATTGAGTTTTATAAATCTATTTCCCCATATTATTTGTGACATAATGTCCTTATAATTGTTCGGTGGTTGACTGTTTGAGTTTATTGTAATTAAAGTTGAGATAATTTCATAATAGAATGGAGAGATGGTATCACTTCCTTCTAGGTGTTTCATGCTGTCTAGATTCATTTTGCATACAAACATATCCGATCCGAATTTATCCAGTTGTAACTGGGGTATTGTTTTCCATAGTGCTTCATCTGATGCTAAAACAAATTTTACCCAGCTTATTCGTATGGTATTAATGTGCGATCTGATGTCAATCATTTTTATTCCTCCATCCTTGTATGTCCGTATCATAGTTTTTCGTTTAATTTTCTCTCTCTTTCCTTCCCAAATGTAATCATAAATTAGTTTTTCTATTTGAGTAATTATTTGCGGAGGAGTGTAAATTACAGAAATAAGGTATGTTAGTTTTGGCACAAGTAATGCTTTTACTATTTGTATTCTTCCAATAATGGATAGTTTTCTTCGTTTCCAGTTATTTAAAGTCTTGCTGATTTTTTCTATTTTTTCTTGCCAATTTTTTTCTAACATGTTTTTTGTTTGAAGCCCAAAGAAAATCACTAATGCTTTAATTGATGATTCACACCATTCAATATTTTCAAATTTGTCATTTATTGTTGTTTGGTTCCCTAGTCTCAACCCTTTAGATTTTTCCCTATTTAATATTAGTCCTGAGTATGTAGCAAAAGTTTCAATTATATTTAAGGCTTTCTTTATGTCATCTTTAGATCTTAGAAAAAGTGTCGTGTCATCTGCTAGTTGTGATATCTTGTGTGGCCTTTTTTGTTTATTGCTTATTTTTATTCCTTGTATCTCTCTATGTTGTCTTATATTAATTGCCATTATTTCTACAGTAGTGACGAAGATTAATGCGGATGCGGGGCAACCTTGGCGTATTCCGCGGCTTATATTGATCTGTTCTGAAATCCAGCCATTGTTACATATTGAGCAAGTAATATCTTTATAGAGTAGCTTAATCCAGTCAATAAATATTTTATCAAAGCCAAATTTTTCTAAAGTATCATAAATGAAATTCCATTCAATAGTATCGAATGCTTTTTCAAAATCTAGGAATAGGATTGCACCATTAATATTTAATTTCTCTACATTATCTAAAATATCTTGGATCTGTCGAATATTATATCCTATGTATCTATTTTTTATAAAACCATTTTGATCTGAGTTGATAATTTTTGGTAGAACTTTTTTTAGTCTCTCAGCTAGGCATTTAGCAATTATTTTATAATCAACATTGAGGAGCGTAATTGGACGCCAGTTTTTTAAATCTAATGGATCATCTTTTTTATAAATAAGGGAGAGCATACCTTCTCGTTGATATTTTATCATTTTTCCATTTTTGTAACATTCATTTATACATTTTGGTAGAAGAAGTTTGATATATGTCCAAAATGTTCTGTAAAATTCTACAGTCAGTCCATCTGACCCCGGTGATTTGTTGAGTTTCATAGAGTTTATAGCCTGCATGCATTCATTTTCAGTAATTGGGCCATTACATGATTGACTTTCCTCAAGTGTTAGGGTTTTTTTCTAATTTTGTTTGCTTTAAGTAGTTTTTTATTTCTGATGGTTTGATATTTTTTGATCTATATAACTTACCATTTTCATTTTTTATTTTTGATATAAGTTTTTGTGATTGTTTTTTATTTTCTAGTGAGAGGAAGAATTTAGTATTTTTTTCGCCTTCTTCTAACCATTTGGCTCGAGACCTTATTTGTGCACCATGTGCTTTTATTTCATATAGGTTTTCGAGTTTGTTTTCAGTTTCAGTTATTTCTTCATAGTTATTATGAATATACAACTGTTTTAGTTTTTCTTCAAGTTCTTCTATTTCATCTTTTCTTTCTTTTGCTATTTGTTTACTAAATGAGATACTTTTTTCTCTTCTTTCTATTTTACATAATTCCCAAGCTTTCTCAATGTTATAGTCATTTGTCTCAGTTAGTGTTGTGTATTTATTGAAGATATTTTCTATGATCTTTTTATACCTATCATTTTGTAGAAGGCTATTGTTAATTTTCCAGTAGCCAGGACCCCTATTGGTTCCTGTATCCATTGTAAATGAGGCTGCTTGGTGGTCTGTGTGTTTTATGATTGCTGGTCTAATATCAGACTTAGAGACTTTGGGTATTATTTCTTTAGAGATCAAGAAGTAATCTATTCTGCTTGCTTCTCTATTAGAGTTTTTTCTTCTCCATGTATATTGTAGTGAATTTGGATTTTTTACTCGCCAAGGATCAACTAATTTATGTTCTCTTCGTAATAATTTCAGGTTATGAATAGGTTTTAAGGGTTTAGATTTCTTAAATGATTTTCTGTCAAGATTATTGTCTTGAATTTCATTCCAGTCCCCTCCAGCTATTATGAGTCCTTGTGAAAATTCTGTTATTTTTAATTTGAGTTTGTTAATGAATGTGTTTCTTTGATGTCTGTCATTTGGTGCGTATATGTTAACTAATGTGAATGTATTATTATTTATTTTTGTATTAATCATTGCAATTCTTCCATCTTTATCTACCCAGGTGTTGATGATATCATGGTTTAGACAGTTTCTAATTAGAATTGCAACTCCTCTACTTTGACTCGTTCCAAAACTATGTATTGTGTAACTTTCCATGTCTATTTGTGATTGTGTACTTTCAGTAAGATGTGTTTCTTGTAAAAATATAATGTTTGCTCTCTGTTGTTTGATCCATTGTTGTAGCCTTCTGCATTTTTATTTATCCCCAATTCCTTGAGTATTTAGTGTTATACAGTGTATTTTGTTCATTTGGTGTGTCCTTGATTAAATTTATACATTTACTTATAATATATATACTATTTGCATTATTGTAAAAGTACGTCTTGTAAATATATATGATAGCGATATAGCCTATGCATATATATACATATAACATTTGTATTACATGTAAAATATGCAGTGTACATGTGTACATCAACTTAGATATATGATAACAATATTTGTCTGAAGTATTTGAGTATTCCATGTATATACATGTATATATATGTTATATATATATATATATATTATTTGCTAAAGTACTTCATGTATACATATATAATATATGCAATAGTTGCATCATACTCTTTTTATCATATGACTACCGTTATATACGGTGTCATAAACCCATCACATAAATTTTCTTTATGACACTAGTGTAATAACACCTTTCGCTACGCTGATTGGCTGGTTCCGTGAGAACTGTATTCATACGCGTGGGAACGACCTACTTCTTTTTACTACGACTCGTAAAAATGGCGACTAGTGCTTGTAAACTTTGAAAAAAAATCAACTGAACGACAAATTGGTCTATTAACATAACATATTGTACAATCAAAGATAAAATCCAAGATGTAAACATCCTAAGTTTTTTAATTATATTTATACTATAAGATGTTAAATTAGGCCTGGCAAACATCTATTTTATGACCCCTAGTAACATATTTCAACTCCGATAGAAAATTGCGGTTGCGTTGTCCGATGAGACATATCTAGTCTAGCTTCTTTTCAAATAAACAAATAACATTATTTAATAAAATCCTCATGAAAAACGGCAATGTAGTTTGTTACAACTTGCCTTCAACGGTTACTCAGAATAACATGCTGACACTGTCGTCGACAAACACGTGTAATGTCAAAACAAACAACACTGCCAACAAATCGGCATCCAAAGTCGCTTTTCACGGCAGTCTGAACACAATGTTCAGTGGGAATATTCACGGTGGAACATTTCACATCTCCATAAACTCCCGCGAGGACGAGGATAAACACAAAGCAGTGAAAAGGCGCCGTACAATGGTTCTGTACGACAGCGACAGCGAATAGACATTTGTACAACGAAGCCTCCATTATCGCGCCAAGTGACGTCACGGCTTCGTCACATCAAAAACAGTCGCTCATGAACTTTCAAACTAAAATATTTTCCTCATTGTTTCAAACACCAAGGACAATTTATCTATTATAGATTAAATGAAAAAATGCTGAAATTTTGTTTTGAGACGTGTATTTAATAAAATGAATCCTTTTCAAGAGTCAGTTGTGTTAGAACTATTTCTTCTCTCGTCGGTATAATTGACCTACTTCGAAGGTTCGGGTGATTTGGTTGAGATGTGACGATTCAAGGCAAAAGAGAAAATCAGTTTTTGATGGGGAACGATGAAAGAAAACGTCATATGATAAAAAGAATCTGTCATTCGTTTCCCTTCATATTAGATTTATGATACTCGTTTAGAATTTTTTATTTTTGCTCGCCAGAGGCTCGCAAAAATAAAAAATTCAAAACTCGTATCATAAATCTAATATGAAGGGAAACTCATGACAGATCCTCTATATATTTACAGGTATACTTTTTACCATGGATATATACATATATAATATATAAATCATTTGCCTCATACTTTTCATAGTCATAGGTATATGTCTACATATAGTTTTAGGTATATGTCTACTTAAATATTCCATGCATACATACATACATGTATATAATATATATTTATTTGCATCATGCTCTTTATAGTTGTAGGTATACTTACATACATTGTACCGTGCATATATACATATGTTATATACATATATTATATATAATATTTTTATCATTGTATGTTATTGTTTGTTTCTCAATAAATGTCACTTTACTTTTTTTTTTTTTTTTTGTAATATATATAATTTTAATAATACACTACACACTATTTAATTAAAAACGAGATGAATATTTGGTTTTTTTTGTCACTTTACTTATTTTTTTTTTTTTGTGTCATATTTTTACTTACTCTTCTTTGGAGGATTTTTAATGTCCTCCAGAGGGGATCGAATACTTGGACACAACTGACTAGATTTCCGTGATGGAGTGTCTTTCAGAAAAGTGTCAATGCGTCTTTGATTATCTTGATTTTGTCCTTTCACTGTTTTATCATCCGCGTTCTTTTTAATGTTCTTGTTTTTCTTTGGGGCACTTCTTCGTTTGGGAGGTTTTGACCAGAGGACAGCTGCAATACACTAGTCAAACCTGCTCTAACGACTGCCTGTATATAACGACCGCCTGTCTGTAACGACCGATTTTAAGATTCCCCATGAGATTTTACTATATAACGGCCCTCTGTATAACGGCTACCTGTCTAATGTGACTAACGACCGGTGATTTTGGAACGGCGGTCGCTCATTTATTTTCTATATCACCATGCGTGTCGGTGTTACATTACACAAGTGTGCATAGGTGGCTTCATTTGACACTGTCAGTTAATTTTGTGATTACAACTAGGATTTGGTTTGGTCTAATTTTGTTTAACGTCCTTTTAACAGCTTAGGTCATTTAAGGACGACCTCCCGTGCGTGCGACATGCATGCGTGTGGCGAGTGCGTATGTGTGTTTTGGGAGGCTACGGTATGTTCGTGTTAAGTCTCCTTGTGATAGGCCGGAACTTTTGCCGATTTATAGTGACACCCCACCCGGTCACATTACACTGGCAACGGGCGAACTAGTCGTCCCACTCCTAATATGCTGAGCGCTAAGCAGGAGCAGCAACTACCAATTTTAAAGACTCTGGTATGTCTCGGCCAGGAGACAGAAACCAAAGCCTTCCTAGCAGGGGTGAACGCTCAACTAAAAGACAAAGTGAGGCAGTGTCAAGGGGGCATTAGGAAGAAGAGAGTTGTTAAAAAAGAAGAGAAAAGATAAGATCCCAAACTTAGTCGCGTCTTACGATCATGCAATGGGGGCAGCAGGTCCAATTCTTACGCCCTACCTGCAGGGCCTCGGCCTGCATCGCTCACCTGGATATTTCAGTAACCATGGCAAAATTATTTTAAGTTGCATTACATTTTTTTACATTTGAACAAGGAGGGTTAGAGTCACCATTTATGCAAAATCTATTCTCCTTTCCCCAGGAATGGTTCTGACCAAATGGGGTTTAAATCCATTCATAACTTTGTGACAAGTAGCGATTTAAAGGATTTGTTTCCATTCCCCTAATGGGCCCGTCCCTCTGGCCCCATAGGGATCAGTGTCACAATTTATACAAAATCTGTTCCCCTTCCGAAGGATGTTGACCATGTCGGGTTGAAATCCATTCATAACTTTATGACTAGAAGCGATTTAAATGAATTTCTATTTCTATCCGTTATTGGGCCCCGCCCTTCTGGCCCCATGGGGGTAAGTGTCACCATTTATGCAATATATTGTAACGGTTAACTTCTTTCGTCCTTCTTCACCGTTGTCCTTCCGGGTTCTAGCGTAAAGTGACGTTGTGTACTTTTAGAGTATGTAGTGCGACAAAATACCCAACACTCAACTGACAGTTACTAACATTTATTAACATAGACAGCATATTTAAACAACAGCGTCTAGGAATAGGGCTTCCTATTATGTGGGTACCCGACAGTATTCTGGCCCGGCGTTATAGTAGTTACTGAGGCACACAACTTTCACCATACGTCTCTCGCCCATTCAATCTATTTGAAATTAGATGTAATTAGTGTGTTTGATGGAAACTTAATTACACATAACTTCAATCAGATTATGCCCATACTCACCATTCATACAATCTCACATGTATCCCCTACCCCTCCCCAGCCACCTACAAACCCAATATACACATATGAGATAGAGTGAGAGTACAAAAAATACATCTGGTCTTAAATCAAATTTGACTTTCTTCTTTCAAGGGCTAGACTGATATATTTCCCTAACTTACACAATTCTTTTACATTTTCTGTAGTTAATAACTGAACAAACTTGAACATACTCGGGTTCCTTCTGTAATATGGTTTCAAATATTTGTATCTAATATCACTATAAAAATTACATTTAATTATGAAATGAAATTCATCTTCTATGTCGTTATTATTACATAATGTGCATATTCGTTCATTTCTCTGTAAATTTCTATATCTCCCTCTTTCAATAAGCAAATCATGGGCCGATAATCGTATTTTGGCAATATTTCTCAAACATCTAGTATTAATGGGTTTATGTAAATATGGTTGCAAACAGAAACACATAGTTAAATATTGATACAAATTTCCTTTAGGAGAATTATTTACTATTGTTAAACATTCTTGCTGGAACATATCTTTGAACCTTAACTTAAAAATCTCTAAATCAACCTTCTGAACTGTGGGTAAATTGAATATGTATCCGATTCCAATTTTGTCTAACTCCTGTCTTAAATTTACTATCCAGTTATCATTATTCGCTACCATATCTTCAAGACACTCCTTTAAAATGCAATTATTAGTATTTTTGAGCTTCATCCAATAGGAGAATATTCTAATTTTTCTAACTATTAACAATGGGACTCTACCAAGTTCAAAATAAACCATTGCATTTGTAGTATTTTTCCTTACACCTAATAGTCTTTTCAAGAAACCGATATGGATCTTTTCAATGTCTGGAGCTTTGTGAAAACCCCATCTCGGTGCCATGAGGAGGACCCTACCAGAGGCCCTGGCGTTCCCAAACGCCACTACGGCGTACCTAGCGACAACCCGTGCCCACCCGCCCACGTCAACCCTCTGCCGTTCCGGTCCGTTGGTTTTCCTCACGTCACCGAGTGCTTAGCTCTATTGTCTCGCTCACCTGAATCTTTCTCGCTGGTCTGCTCTCCAAGACGCAATCATTTACAGCTAACAATACAGGTAACACACGTTCGACACGATACAGGTAAAAACTAGCGTACATTACAATGTTTCTTTTCCTCCATGGATCTTTCTGACCAAGTTTGGTTAAAATATATTCAATGTTTCAATACTAGTAAAACCAGATGTTGACGGACGACGGACAGGCATCGCAAAAGCTCACCGGACCAGTCCAGTGAGCTAAGAATACAAAAGAATGATGAGCGTGGTATCCTTAGACACAGACTTAAGGAAGTTGAGTGTGGTTTCCAAAAGGTTAAAATTGAAGATTTGAAGCTCAGACTTTAATCCTGATACTTATAAGATATCTAGTTTCGTAGAGTCAACAAGATAAAAACAGGTCTAAACGTTCGGGAATTAAACGAAAATCTAGCGATTCTGTGACTTTCCCTAAGAAATACTCCAACAATCACTCATAGTTTTAATAAGACAACCAGAACCTTTAAGCTGTTTGTAACATGTGATTCGGAAATTATCTCTTGCACAGAAATTGACAAACGCTTATCAGAGACTGAGCAACATCACTGAATCCGGGAATCCGGTAAGTACAACTTTGAAGGTTTGTGCGTTTCCAGCCAAATCTGCGCTGAACAAAGAGTAGTTTCGAGCTATGTTAACTGATTATAAAAACAAGGACATTTGTGGCATGATGCAATTAGGGTTAGGATTTCAAGAAGACATTGTCGTGTCTGTAAGTTCTATACAACCAGATGATATATAACAGGTTGGTACTGACCACTTCGAATTTCGCTCCCAGGACATTGTGGCTAATATCAGTGGTATGTGAACTGTGTAAAAGTGAAGGCCGGAAACTCCGTCACGAGCGAAACGGCACCCCATCTCACTTCAATCGATTAAAAAAAAAACTTCAGTGAGGTAGCACTATAAATCGGCAAAAGTTCCGGCCTACCAAAAGGAGACTTAACACGAACATACCGCAGCCTCCCAAAACACACATACGCACTCACCACATGCATGCATGTCGCACGCACGGGAGGCCGTCCTTAAATAACCTTAGCTGTTAATAGGACGTTGAACAAAATAAACCAAATCAAACCATATTAACAACAAGGTACGTATTTCAGTAATTAAGAGAAAAATAATATATTAAAAATGCCATTCGAGACGATACATTGCGGATGCTGATCGGCATGAGGAACTTCATAGTTAGGCTACGTGTAAGGAAGATATACTGTAGGCTTACATTATAGGTGTCATTTGTGATCAGTGCGACTGGTCATAGTGTGAACGTTGCCACCAATTTCCAAATACCATTTTCCTTTCACGAAAACGGCCAATAAATCATGTGACCGGGGTAATTATTTCGCTGTTGTAAGGGAGGTAACTGCAAAATCGACCGTAGAATCAATATGAATGGCCGATTTTTGCACGACTTTGGAGTGAGGTTGACGAAATAACACATAACTGCGGCAATATTTAGATAACATCAATAGACTTTTAATGGTTACCTGTGGTTGACAGTTGTTGCGTTGAAGATGTTTACTATCTATATATAACAAATGAAAAATTATATGGCATGTTCTTATTTCGGCAAAGACGAGAACATATCTTACAAACAGGCGAGGCCTCCACCTCACGACAAAGACGGCACTTTTCCACGATGTAAATCACGCGATTTGTTAAGTGCATAACGCACTTCTAACAATCAAACAGGTGAATGTGAGATAGAAATTATTTTCAAACTTTTATGTATTACGAAAAATTTAAAACATAGTACCCTGAGCCAACAATGTTCCGACAATCGAACGAGAATGTAAGAGCACGCGTGCGGTTGGGATATTTACCGAAATGGTGAAAAATTCGGCTTAAATTTGCATTATTTTTAGAGAATGAACCCAAAAATTCCCAACTATATCATACTAGTGGGGTGACACCTAAAGGAGTGTCACAGAAAGAATGAAGTGTAGTTAGGGAAGATAACTCTGGATGAGCATGAAAGACAGAAAAAAATAAATGCTGAGAGTGATACAGAAATGTCCGTCTTGAGTTCAGAGGTTCCATGCACGAGTCCTGGTTTACATCAAAATCGTTTAATGTCAATATTTCGACAAATAAGAAGCATCAGCGTGGTTATATCGCAAGAAAATCCGTGAGGTTGAATTTGCATCTAAAAGTTGACCGATTGAATTCCTCAATGTGGTTGCTATGGCAATGAATCCCATGTGGTTGAATTCGAATTCCCCTATTTACAAAAATGTACCATTTTGCATCCAAATCCATTGTCTAAACTTCGACAAATCAGAAGCCTTGATATGGCAATGATACCCATGCAATGGAATTCGCAGTCCCCTAATACTAATATATACCATATACCAATGGTAATCGAAATCAAACATCTAAATTCTTACCAGTCAGAGGCAAATAAGTATGTGGCAGGGGCCATCTTGGCTGACCGATCGGAAAATAAAAGATCAGTTGCAAACCCCATGACATTGAAGAACTTTTATGTCAATTTTTTTAAGTTGGCTACTAAATAGATTATTGGTTATCTTATAACACTGGTAACCCCAAAAACCTTTATTTCCTTCCCTTTAGCATAAATACCTTCACTTGCTCTTAATTTCCTCACTTTCACTTAATTTTCTGACTTGCACTTAATTTATTCGCGCGACATTTAAAACTCTCAAATACGTTTACAAATTAATACTGGCGTGAGGAAATTGAAGGTTTGAGGGTTACCACTGTAATAATTTTCATAATTCTTCAGTTTTCTGGAATATGACACATTAATTGATTATGAGACATCAATTGGCATCTATGCAAGCATACGTTATGGTCTCTCGTGTGTTGTTGTTCAGTGAGGTAGTCACCCACTACTATAAGGAGACCCAGCCTCAAAACGATCCTGATTGCAATATATACACGTGGTGATAAAACAACCAAACAATCAACCCCAAGTTCATCTTAGTAACAGATGTACTCGCGGTATTCTAATCGATAAATAATTACATATACGATCAAAGATAAAAACAAATGTAATGTATATCATTATGATGTCAAAATCAGGGCTTCTAGGGACAACCCTACCAAATCGCAGAAGATTTAATAGGAAGGTGAATGCATCCGGGCCTACTGATTGGATATTTAGGTGACTGTTGATGTAACATCCGCCACCTCTCAATAAAATACGACCCTTTTTCAAAACCCCATTGTGTCCGTTCTATGAAAGATATAGAAAAACTAAAGATACGCTTTTCTTTAGAACTATCTCTTCTTGTTATGTTTGGAGTTTCAGATTTTTGGATTAAAACGCTGATTTTTAAGGACCTGTTAAACAGAAGCTACCGGTCAAAGTGACGATTTTGGCATGTTTGACCCAAAATATCTCATAAATACGAATTTCCACAGGGATACCAAATACATCCAGACCTAGATGGAGCCGAGTTTTACAATGGTTCAAAAGACCATCAAAATTGTATGTGCCATTTTTTCCGCTCCCAAATCGCTACAATAGCCGGCAAAAATGGCGAATTAGCTCATACTATCATTACGTTCCGTAAGGAACGATAACGAGTTATCGTCCCTTACTACACTTCATTCTTTACGTAAAGTATTATGGGTTTATTTGTTTAATCATTCACTATTATCACCGAAATTGCCGATAATAGGCATGAAATCGATATTTTGCGAGAATGGACCCAGTATAGTGTGTTCATTGGTGTGTACAGAGGTCATATGTAAAACTTTTTGATTTATTTTTCCTGCGAGTATTTTAAAACAATTATCAAAATACCTTATTCACGACCTTATTTTCAATTTTGACTACAGAAACAGAGTTATGTCTATATAATTAAAATCTAGGTGGTGATTTTAACTACGTTACATAAACATTTAACAACATCCCATACGGGATTGGGATTGACTGGTGTACCTGTTTGTCTTAAGAAATCATCTGTATATGATTAATTGATAACGGTCCATTGCATCCGCCTATCAACGGTTGTTCGTTTCTATATGCCGATTCCGATACTTAAAACACTGAAGAGTTCCAGTAATGCAGCATTAACATTAACACTTACTTTATAAATCGGCCTAGAGCACCCGACTACCTAAAACCAATACTTATGAAAACATATAAGAGCGTGAAGGTATTTGTACGAGAACAACGAATATTCTTACGAAAATGGCAAACATCGTCAAAATTATTAAAACAAGTAGTCAATAAATCGGCACTTCGTCAATTATGCCAGTTTATAACGCCGTTATGTAACTGTACGTGAATACTCGGTTTCTAATAAGATAAAAGGACATCTTAGTTCCTTTTCCCCTTTAATTTCAGTACAATTACATACATATATAGCTTTTTAATAACATAAAAGAGAGATAAAAGAATGATCCTGGCGCCAGCTATTAAATGATCCTATTGTTGCTACATAAGGCTGATCTTTTCTCTTCTTAATCAATTGACAACAAGCAGAACCTACATAGAAAGTCCAAGACAGATGTAAAAAAAACCTTACTGTGAATTAGAAATAGCAATACCAAACTCAAATTCAAACAGCTTCAAAATTCAATGGACCCAACTAGGGACCAAGGAAAATCTTCAAATAAAGTCTGAGAAATATCAACAAAAAGTACTTCTCAAGAATAAGCAATAACAAACTTCAACTGCCAAATTTCAAGATGGACGTCTGGTGGCCCTTTTGTTTTCTGCATCGGAATCAAAATTAATTGGGCACATCAAAGGACTAAGAGGAACCTAAATGACGTTTGAAAAACAATCCTTTCAGTGCTTCTTGAGAAATAGTGATAATGATAATTGTTAAGAGACGGACGTACCACGGATGTAGGGCTGTTTTCAATTCACTCATCATTAAAAAGGTAATTTATCAAATGTTGTCTCTAGAAATTGCAACAAAATTTCGCTTATCCACGAAAACAAATTTAATTCCCAGTTTCATAAATAAAGTACATTACCTTTTTTTCTCTTGAGTATTTACTTTTCAAAATCATATCGGATAATTTAGTTCGTCTTCCTTTGATAACCCTTTATGTGCCAATTAAAAAAACATCACGTTGCATACTGACATTGCACTCTGATACTGAAATATTTGATAGAATATAATTATATGCGCTACATCTCGAACAAAGAGTAAATATGATAGGTTGTTAAATATTTAATTCAGCTAAAGACCTTACCCAATAAAAACACCATTCAGATGTTAAAAACTATCACCGATATATCACCTTTCATGCAATATCGCTTTGGAACGAAAATTGGTCCGAGATTACCATTCGGTAGAAATTTATTTCTGATTTTTGCTTGTAAACCGCTCAAATATCAAACTTACCTTTCGAAAGCGTTGATATCATTACAGGAACACAATCTGCACTATGGTTTCTGTCAGGTCAATCGGAATATTAAACGTTATATATCAGGAGATCCCGCTCGAGGCATGAAAGGTTATAACAACTTGTTACCAAGCGGATTCCGTTCATACTTATCATGCAGTACGTCTGAATCATTTATGTATCCAGTGCGATGCGTTGCTGTAGTAACTTATAGTAAACACCTTATTGTATTTTTAGCCCACCATCATCAGATGGTGGGCTATTCAAATCGCCCTGCGTCCGTGGTCCAATTCTTCTTATCGCTAATCCTCAGAAAGTACTGAAGGGATCTTTCTCAAATTTCATATGTAGGTTCCCCTTGGTGCCTAGTTATGCATATTGTATTTTGAGACCAATCGGAAAACAACATGGCCGACAGGCAGCCATCTTATTTTGACAATTGAAGTTTGTTATCGCTATTTCTGAGAAAGTACTGAAGGGATCTTTCTCAAATTTCATATGTAGGCTTCCCTTGGTGCCTAGTTATGCATATTGCATTTTGAGACCTATCGGAAAACAATATGGCCGACAGGCAGCCATCTTGGATTTTGACAATTGAAGTTTGTTATCGCTATTTCTGAGAAAGTACTGAAGGAATCTTTCTCAAATTTCATATGTAGGTTCCCCCTGGTGCCTTGTTATGCATATTGCATTTTGAGACCAATCGGAAAACAACATGGCCGACAGGCAGCCATCTTGGATTTTGACAATTGAAGTTTGTTATCGCTATTTATCATAAAGTACTAAAAGGATCTTTCTCAAATTTCATATGTAGGTTCCCCTTGGTGCCTAGTTATGCATATTTCATTTTGAGACCAATCGGAAAACAGCATGGCCGAAAGGCAGCCATCTTGTATTTTGACGATTGAAGTTTGTTATCGCTATTTCTGAGAAAGTACTGAAAGGACCTTTCACAAATTTCATATGTAGGTTCCTCTTGGTGCCTAGTTATGCATATTGCATTTTGAGACCAATCGGAAAACAACATGGCCGACAGGCAGCCATCTTGGATTTTGACAATTGAAGTTTGTTATCGCTATTTCTGAGAAAGTACTGAAGGGATCTTACTCAAATTTCATATGTAGGTTCCCCTTGGTGCCTAGTTATGCATATTGCATTTTGAGACCAATCAGAAAACAACATGGCCGACAGGCAGCCATCTTGGATTTTGACAATTGAAGTTTGTTATCGCTATTTCTGAGAAAGTACTGAAGGGATCTTTCTCAAATTTCATATGTAGGTTCCCCTTGGTGCCTAGTTATGCATATTGCATTTTGAGACCAATTTGAAAACAACATTGCCGACAGGCAGCCATCTTGGATTTTGACGATTGAAGTTTGTTATCGCTATTTCTGAGAAAGTACTGAAAGGACCTTTCACAAATTTCATATGTAGGTTCCTCTTGGTGCCTAGTTATGCATATTGCATTTTGAGACCAATCGGAAAACAACATGGCCGACAGGCAGCCATCTTTGATTTTGACAATTGAAGTTTGTTATCGCTATTTCTGAGAAAGTACTGAAGGGATCTTACTCAAATTTCATATGTAGGTTCCTCTTGGTGCCTAGTTATGCATATTGCATTTTGAGACCAATCGAAAAACAACATGGCCGACAGGCAGCCATCTTGGATTTTGACAATTGAAGATTGTTATCGCTATTTCTCAGACAGTACTGAAGGGATCTTTCTCAAATTTCATATATAGCTTCCCCTTGTTTGAAAAGTACTAGAGGGATGTTTCTCAATTTACACAGATTAGTAAAAGGAAGGAAAAATTAGAGAAAAGATCAATCTGACATGGAACCTATAAAGATCGTTCAATGGTGGGCGCCAAGATCCCTTTGGGATCTCTTGTTGATTATGTTACCACAATGGCGGCTGTGGCTGGGGTTAATTGGAGAAATTAGACATGAAATAAAATGGTTTCATTGGGTGTGCCAAAAGACATCCTATCAAACAAACTTCGACCATGTTTCTCGTAGAAAATGGTTTAAAATTGCAAAATCAGAATTCACAATTATGTTTATACCACCTCAAATTGTGTTGTGAGTTGGAGTTCCTATATGTCGCAACAATCCTTCTTGTCGTAAGTAATGCATACGAACTAGCTTGTAGTTTTTAAAAGAAACCAAATAAGGCAATTCTAAAATTAATCACTGCGATAAAGGTAGGGTGAAGTGATAGGACTTAATGCTCCCATTACATGATCGAAAAAGGCAACTAAAGGTCTCACGCAACTCAATATTTTACTATATGTTATTACCAATAACTTCATCCCCTCAATCGCTCATTTGAAGTTCAAATGCTGTGAAATTTATATCAAATTAAAATTCCAAGATTTCCCTACCAGAAAAATGATGTTATTGGAAAGGTTTAATAGCATATAAGATCACACCAGTACATCAGGAAGACAGTAATCCTGATATTTACACTGGACAAGGATCCCCCACCTCGAATTCTACATCTTTCTATTGATACCAGGAGTGTATATTTTTGATTTTTAAAATCTCAATACCCTACTCTTTATTCTCGTATATAGAAAGTTCCCATTTCATGTGTTATTTGCAGTTAGGGCGTAAGAATTGTACCTGCTGCCCCCATTGCATGATCGTAAGAGGCGACGAAAATTTGGGATCTTATATTTTCTCTTCTTAACTTTTTTCTTCCTAACGTCTCCCTTGACACTGCCTCACTTTTGGCCTTTAGTTGAGCGTTCGCCCCTGTGAGGAAGGCTTTGGGTCTGTCCCCTGGCCGAGACATACCAGAGTCTTTAAAAATGGTAGTTGCTGCTCCTGCTTAGCGCTCAGCATACAAGGAGTGGGACGACTGGTTGGCCCGTTGTCAGTATAATGTGACCGGGTGGGGTGTCCTGCTGGGTGTCTTCGGCAGTATGCTTCAGTGAGGTAGCACTATAAATCGGCAAAAGTTCCGGCCTATCACAAGGAGATTTAACACCGAACATACCGCAGCCTCCCACAAAACACACATACGCACTCACCACGAGCCCCCGATACCTGATATAAGGCCAGGAGCATGCTGGAGTGAAGGGCTATCACGATTTTTCAAACGAATGACATTGACATTCATTCAAGGTCACAGGGATAAAATATGCTAAAACCTTTATTAACAACTTCTTCTCATAAACCAAGAGGCCTAGAGATATGACATTAGGCCAATAGCCTGATAGTATTGTGGGGTAAAGGGATATAATGATTGTTCAGATGAATGAGCATGACCTTGATCTTCATTTACGGTCACCAGGCTTAAATATGCCAAAATCTTTTAAACGTCTTTTCGAGGACCAACACACATAGAAACGATATATTTTGCCTGTAGCATGCTGGAGTGAAGACATTGACCTCATATTCAAGGTCACAGGAATAAAATCTACCAATATTATATCAAAATCCAGGTGACCGTTAATGCCCATGAGCCTCTTGTTAATATTTGAGATATTCCGTCCGTTCGTTTATGCCCTCATTGTAAATTATTATGTTTTGTGTACGACTTAGGCTATAATAATCTGTCTTTCCTTTTTATTTCAATACAAAGCTGGTTTTCTTTCTGTCGTAATCTTCATTACTCAAAAATGATTTTTTAAAGAGAACATCTATCGAAATATCTTAAATATCAATTTATCTATTGAGTGTTAGAATATTCAAATCAGTCTGGGTGAAATGTCAATATTATTAAAATCTAGATGGTTTAAGATAGTGAGAATGAGCATCTATATTTTAATTAGAATGGATAAAATGTGTGCAAGATGTCAATTGTAAGGAAATAAGATATTTGGTATGGAGGAATTATATTACCATGAAACCAAATAAAATTATAAGTTTAAAAAAACAGTTGAAATCGGTGTGTTTTGTTATACATCTACATCAAGAGTCTGATGATAATCAGATATATTTAGCATGACTTCAAAACTGTCAAATTATATCGTACCTTTCCTAAGACCAAATAATGCACTTTCTGTGCTGCGGATGCCAGTTAACAAACAATCATTAAGAAAAATATCATTGCATGAAACGAACGAAAACAATGACATTTTCCTCAGAACAAGATCTATGTGGCGAACTATTATCAAAAATATATATCTTTGTCTGCATGGAATAAAAGAAAGCAATGACCTTTTTTTCTCAAGATAGATCCATATTGCCGACAGAGTAACTATCAATGATGTTTCTGACTAACATCTTGCTAACGATCAATATTCCGGAATACAGATAAATACCTATAACCTCGCTCAGGTGTTACAGAAATATCATCTTTTGTTGTATTTCATCGTGCTATTATTTTCATTATTTTCCTTAATAATTTCGTAGCTTGATGGAAATATAGCACGTTAATGACAGGAAGTTCTAGGTTAACATATATGTTTGTCATGATAGTGGTAGACAATTAGGAACCAGTGTGCGAGCATTTCTACTCCTACTGACAATAGACTGAATATTAAATTAAACGGAGCGGGGAACAACTCTTCTATACGATTTTTTAGCATCTTTATCCTTTTGGTTTATATTGGTGTTGGCAGGCTATGGATATTCGTTCTAAACAACACTAGAAAGACGCTCACAAAGAAACCGGTCTCATTACCGATATCGTAGCAAGCCCGATGCGATTCACATCTAGTCACATTAAGTCTATGAATATGGTTTTCTCGGATGAAATACACATGCAAATTGTTTATTCCGATAGCTATTATCAATATTCATTCCGCAAACCTGCACATAACGTCATTGCTTTGACAATAAATACTGCAATCCAAAATTAACAAGACACGCAACAAAATGTACTCAAATATTTGGTTTATTTTGTTTAACGTCCTATTAACGGCTAAGGTCATTTAAGGACGGCCTCCCGTGCGTGCGACATGCATGCGAGTGCGTATGTGTGTTTTGGGAGGCTGCGGTATGTTCGTGTTAAGTCTCCTTGTGATTGGCCGGAACTTTATGCCGCCATCTTTGATACAAATGTAAAGTTCACTTTATTTGTAAGGAAATTTGAATAAATCAATGTAATGCAATTGCTAGTGAGTATTCAAGATTCCACAGAATTGAAGTTATATAGCTCGGTGAACAAGGTCAAACATTCTGAAATTTGATTATTACACAAAACAGGATGCGCTTTCTTGACAACAATTTAAAAAAGTGGTTTAAAATCATTTTTTATCGGAGTAGCTTCATCGATACCATTTTTGGATCAGCATCCTCGGGAGAAGTCCCGCATGGAGGATTACTGAGACAACTCTTAGTAGTATATTATTGGAATGTGTGAATTATAGATTTTCAGATGTGGCGATAGGCTAATAAAATGCTAAATTGCATAAGAAATGTTTAATCATATCAAATATTATTGCAAGGTTACACGACCTCCGTTTTTATAGCAATTTAGACCTTCGTTATAGCAGCGAGTATCGATTGGTCAAAAATTTCCCCAGCTGTCGATGGGCCGTTAAACAATACCAGATCTAATCAAAACACTGCAGGAAGCCTAAGCATTTGTTGTTTGCTGCTGTCCTAAACCATGTTCCTCAATTCATCAATATTCTTCCTTAATATGAGACAAAACGGCCCCATGCCAAATTAGTGAGAAAAAAGCCCTACGTAGGTCAATTATCTCCCAAAATAGGCTAATCATTATAACAGCTATGAATTGGGAGGGAAAAAAACCCGGAAAACTTGGAATTAAATCAGTTGAATTCATATTTATGAAACGAATTATTAAATAGATTATCTATACCAAAGGAGAGAACGGGACATGAAATCGTTTGCCAGAGTTGTAAATAGTTCATGCTCTTCTACATGAACATGTTTTTGGAAAAGGTTAACAAGCAGTCTAAATAAGTAAGTTAAATTTCAACATTCATGATGCGATTTTAATTTTCATTTAACATTTTCGACAAATACATGTATACAATGATGACATAAATAAGATACAAGTTATCGGTAACATTGAGCTGGTATAATTTTCTCAATTGCTTCGAACTGTTATCAACATAAGAAAGACAATGTAAAATAATCCTTTGCTTGAAAATCATAGACAGAAAAAAACACATGCATAGAAAAGTGAGTTTGAGATTCAGTATGATTATATGAATTTTCCAGACTGGTTTGGATACGGGCAAGCTTTAAATTCAATACATAGATTCGTATCGTATATGTATTTTACCGTACCCGCTTTTGTATGTATATTGTGTTAAAAATGTCTTTGAACCTAATTTACTGACAAGGATAAATATTATACATTGTACTAGTGATTTTATGTCTGATGATGTACGTGTATGTTATAATGTTGTATAAAATTGACCGCAAAACGCTTAAACAAATCCTTGAAGTCAA
Source organism: Pecten maximus (assembly GCF_902652985.1). NCBI lineage: Eukaryota > Metazoa > Mollusca > Bivalvia > Pectinida > Pectinidae > Pecten > Pecten maximus. Next base: position 33,176,462 of record NC_047029.1, on the reverse strand, counting down.
TACACCCTTGAAACACTCTAAACATCATATTTTTCGTGTTCGGCGAAATGGAACCACACATGTCATACTGAACTTCTTGAAAGCTGACCTTGTCAAGCCCCTTGCTATTGCGGAAGCAATCCATTGAGTCACCATAATGTCACAATGCGATATTTAATGAATTTCTATAAAGGTTTAATCAATTACTTAACCAATAAAAGTAGAGAACAACATCTATTTTCAGAAAGCTGAACCATAGAATCGCGTACCAGCGGACATTAAATTAGAGAATTACGCGATTCTAAGGTTATGCCATGGCGCGGAGTACGTTGTCCATCAAAATTTGCTTTAAATCGCTACTAGTCATAAAATCCTTAACCAAATTTGGTCAGAAACATCCTCAAGGGGAATGAATTTTGCATAAATGGTGGACTCTGATCCCCAAGGGGCCAAAGGGGCGGGCCCATTAGGTGAAATAGAGGTAATTCCTTTAAATCGCTACTAGTCATGAATTTATGAATGGATTAGAACCCAATTTGGTCAGAAACATTCTTGGGGGTTTGGTTTATTTTGTTTAACGTCCTATTAACAGCTAAGGTCATTTAGGAACGGCCTCCCGTGCGTGAGACATGCATGCGTGTGGCGAGTGCGTATGTGTGTTTTGGGAGGCTGCGGTATGTTCGTGTTAATTCCTTTAAATCACTACTAGTCATAAAGTTATTGATGGATTTGAACCCAAATTAGTCAGAAACATCCTTGGGACAAGGGGGAACAGATTTTGCATAACTGGTGACTCTGACCCCCAAGGGATTTGGTTTGGTTTATTTGGTTTAACGTCCTATTAACAGCAAAGGTCATTTAAGGACGGCCTCCCGTGCGTGCGATATGCATGAGTGAGGCGAGTGCGTATGATTTTTGGGAGGCTGCGGTATGTTCGTGTTAAGTCTCCTTGTGATAGGCCGGAGCTTTTGCCGATTTATAGTGCTACCTCACTGAAGCATACTGCCGAAGACACCCAGCAGGTCACCCCACCCGGTCACATTATACTGACAACGGGCGAACCAGTGTCCAACTCCTTGTATGCTGAGCGCTAAGCAGGAGCAGCAGCTACACTTTTTAAAGACTCTGGTATGTCTCGGCCAGGGGACAGAACCCAAAGCCTCCCTAACAGGGGCGAACGCTCAACTAAAGACCAAAAGTGAGGCATGGTCGAGGGAGACAGGAAAAACAAAGCTGTTAAGAAAGAAGAGAAAAGATAAGATCCCAAATTTAGTCGCCTCCTACGATCATGCAATGGGGGCAGCAGGTACAATTCTTACGCCCTACCTGCAGGGTAAATATAGCATTGTTCCAGATCGACAATTAAAGCTATTAACGAAATGAACATGGACATTATTTTGACTTTTGGTCAAATCCAACCAGGTGAGCGATACAGGCCAAATGGACCTCTTGTTTTTATTATATATTCTATTGCATGAGGCCGAAGGAGCGGTCAAAATTACCAGTACCGAGGGTCAAATATCCTGAACTTTTGCAGACACCCATGCCATTCTTGTTTTATTACATAATCACTAAAACGAAGTTAGAAACACTGACCTATCGACTTTCCTGTAGGCCTAGAAGTCAGCATGACTGTCGTCGGCAGTGTTGACATCTGAGTGACTTAGACGCTTGAAAGGGTAGCACAATATTCCGAAACGTCACAGGTGTTCAATAGTTCGCACGTGACCTTGCGATAGTCATTTTTATCCTTGCAATAGTTCAAAATATAGCTTATGTGTATAGTTTAGGAAAATCGAAGGCATTATATAATGAATATAACTAACAAACTGACGATATGCCCATTGCTTCCGTTGCCGACTCTCTCATTTTGAGATTGTGACTTAACCCTGGTTTGACCCTGATTTGTATGACAGGTCCTCGATGAAGCCGAAGACGCTTTGACCTAGTATCCTGTACTTCTTTTCAGGTTCGCGATTCAAATTTATATTTTTGTTGATATTTTTCCCTCATTCAATCTATTTTGAGTGTGATCTATGTTCTCGTTATTATTTTTGTTTTGTAAGCAAGCGAGAGAGAGAGGGGGGGGGGGGGGGGGGGGATGTTGTACTAAAATCGGTTCTTATCTGGAATTTCGCTTTCAGCAGTTGATAGTAAAAACAATAAAAACATTTACAAGTCATAAAAAAGTGATACCGTAAAGGGAATTATTTCAGCAATGTTTTGTGCAATTTTTGCAAAAAAAGAGAAGTTTTGAAACGCTCGAACTTTCGAAGCTAATTTAACGATATTGTTTACGTGTGCGAACCATTTACAACATTCTTTGAGGGATTTTGAAGCCCATTATTCTATGATGTTTATAGCCAACATTTGTCAAGTACCGCCCTTGAATGGTCTAATAACAATGTGTTATGTTAGTTATGTACACAAATCTCAAACATATTGCAATAGTGTTTGTACTCGTGAACATGATGTCAATAGGCCTAGCTCATCGTGCCTGATAATTTTCCTCTGTCTATAAATCTTGTACATTTTATGGTAAGTAATTATGTATACACTTCACAGTGCAGTACAAATGAACTATGATGATGCGCTTATAAAGACCTGTCAATGTTGAATTTACTGAAATAATGTGTTTTAATATTGGATCAGCGTCGAAAGACCGGTTGCAGTTTATCCTTTAGAATACATGTTTTCTTGATAGCATGCATTAACTTCAAATGCGGGACAGAAATACTCTTGAAGTCTATGAAGTCATATACCACAAGTTAGCTCGAGTTTCCCATGTCTGGTGTAGGGCCAGAGCACACTACTATATGAAAACGTGGAATTCTTCGACACTGTTTGGTGTCGCTAAGATTTTGGTGCAAACACCATAAAATCGGGCGTGACATAACACCTACCTTACATATATGGATAGATGAGATATTTATTTACCCAAAAACACCCATATTGCTAACTATTTAGGTCGCAGGTGGCCTAATTACCCTAATCAATGTGCAATGGAGCGAAAGGGAAGAATACAACCTTAATATCCATATAGTTTACCACTTATAATTTGTAAATAATGTATTCTTGTATTAAATATAACAGGTTTTTGGAATGAATGAAGGTCAAGGTCATCCATTTGAACAAACTTGGTAGCCCTTCATCCAAGCATGCTACATACCTAATATTGGGTATCCGGGCCTTTTGGTTATCAAGAAGTTGTTTAAAGATTTTAGCATATTTGACCACTGTGACCTTGAATGAAGGTAAAGGTCATCTAATTGAACAAACTTGGTAGCCCTTCATCCCAGCATGCTACACACCCAATATCATGTCTCTATGCCTGTTAGTAATTGAAAAGAAGTTGAAAATGTAAATTGTTTACGACGGACGACACCGGACAAAAGGCGATCGCAATAGGTCAACTGAGACTTCGTTTCAGGTAACCTAAAAAGCGAAAACAAGAATTGTTTACGGAGGGATGGACCACGGACCACGGCCGCAGGGCGATTTGAATAGCCCACCATCTGATGTAGATAGCCCACCATCTTAAAAGTTAAGTGCATGTGAATATTCTGAGCTGTGCCATTATTTGCAGCGGTGGACACCAGACCGTTAACGATATCAGCAGCCAAATAGGTAGTAAATTACCGTACCCGCTTTTGTATGTATATTGTGTTAAAAATGTCTTTGAACCTAATTTACTGACAAGGATAAATATTATACATTGTACTAGTGATTTTATGTCTGATGATGTACGTGTATGTTATAATGTTGTATAAAATTGACCGCAAAACGCTTAAACAAATCCTTGAAGTCAATACACCCTTGAAACACTCTAAACATCATATTTTTCGTGTTCGGCGAAATGGAACCACACATGTCATACTGAACTTCTTGAAAGCTGACCTTGTCAAGCCCCTTGCTATTGCGGAAGCAATCCACTGTGTCACCATAATGTCACAATGCGATATTTAATGAATTTTTATAAAGGTTTAATCAATTACTTAACCAATAAAAGTAGAGAACAACATCTATTTTCAGAAAGCTGAACCATAGAATCGCGTACCAGCGGACATTAAATTAGAGAATTACGCGATTCTAAGGTTATGCCATGGCGCGGAGTACGTTGTCCATCAACATTTGCTTTAAATCGCTACTAGTCATAAAATCCTTAACCAAATTTGGTCAGAAACATCCTCAAGGGGAATGAATTTTGCATAAATGGTGGACTCTGATCCCCAAGGGGCCAAAGGGGCGGGCCCATTAGGTGAAATAGAGGTAATTCCTTTAAATCGCTACTAGTCATGAAGTTATGAATGGATTAGAACCCAATTTGGTCAGAAACATTCTTGGGGGTTTGGTTTATTTTGTTTAACGTCCTATTAACAGCTAAGGTCATTTAGGAACGGCCTCCCGTGCGTGAGACATGCATGCGTGTGGCGAGTGCGTATGTGTGTTTTGGGAGGCTGCGGTATGTTCGTGTTAATTCCTTTAAATCACTACTAGTCATAAAGTTATTGATGGATTTGAACCCAAATTAGTCAGAAACATCCTTGGGACAAGGGGGAACAGATTTTGCATAACTGGTGACTCTGACCCCCAAGGGGTTTGGTTTGGTTTATTTGGTTTAACGTCCTATTAACAGCAAAGGTCATTTAAGGACGGCCTCCCGTGCGTGCGATATGCATGAGTGAGGCGAGTGCGTATGATTTTTGGGAGGCTGCGGTATGTTCGTGTTAAGTCTCCTTGTGATAGGCCGGAGCTTTTGCCGATTTATAGTGCTACCTCACTGAAGCATACTGCCGAAGACACCCAGCAGGTCACCCCACCCGGTCACATTATACTGACAACGGGCGAACCAGTGTCCAACTCCTTGTATGCTGAGCGCTAAGCAGGAGCAGCAGCTACACTTTTTAAAGACTCTGGTATGTCTCGGCCAGGGGACAGAACCCAAAGCCTCCCTAACAGGGGCGAACGCTCAACTAAAGACCAAAAGTGAGGCATGGTCGAGGGAGACAGGAAAAACAAAGCTGTTAAGAAAGAGAAAAGATAAGATCCCAAATTTAGTCGCCTCCTACGATCATGCAATGGGGGTAGCAGGTACAATTCTTACGCCCTACCTGCACGGTAAATATAGCATTGTTCCAGATCGACAATTAAAGCTATTAACGAAATGAACATGGACATTATTTTGACTTTTGGTCAAATCCAACCAGGTGAGCGATACAGGCCAAATGGACCTCTTGTTTTTATTATATATTCTATTGCATGAGGCCGAAGGAGCGGTCAAAATTACCAGTACCGAGGGTCAAATATCCTGAACTTTTGCAGACACCCATGCCATTCTTGTTTTATTACATAATCACTAAAACGAAGTTAGAAACACTGACCTATCGACTTTCCTGTAGGCCTAGAAGTCAGCATGACTGTCGTCGGCAGTGTTGACATCTGAGTGACTTAGACGCTTGAAAGGGTAGCACAATATTCCGAAACGTCACAGGTGTTCAATAGTTCGCACGTGACCTTGCGATAGTCATTTTTATCCGTGCAATAGTTCAAAATATAGCTTATGTGTATAGTTTAGGAAAATCGAAGGCATTATATAATGAATATAACTAACAAACTGACGATATGCCCATTGCTTCCGTTGCCGACTCTCTCATTTTGAGATTGTGACTTAACCCTGGTTTGACCCTGATTTGTATGACAGGTCCTCGATGAAGCCGAAGACGCTTTGACCTAGTATCCTGTACTTCTTTTCAGGTTCGCGATTCAAATTTATATTTTTGTTGATATTTGTCCCTCATTCAATCTATTTTGAGTGTGATCTATGTTCTCGTTATTATTTTTGTTTTGTAAGCAAGAGAGAGAGAGAGAGAGGGGGGGGGGGGGGGGGGGGATGTTGTACTAAAATCGGTTCTTATCTGGAATTTCGCTTTCAGCAGTTGATAGTAAAAACAATAAAAACATTTACAAGTCATAAAAAAGTGATACCGTAAAGGGAATTATTTCAGCAATGTTTTGTGCAATTTTTGCAAAAAAAGAGAAGTTTTGAAACGCTCGAACTTTCGAAGCTAATTTAACGATATTGTTTACGTGTGCGAACCATTTACAACATTCTTTGAGGGATTTTGAAGCCCATTATTCTATGATGTTTATAGCCAACATTTGTCAAGTACCGCCCTTGAATGGTCTAATAACAATGTGTTATGTTAGTTATGTACACAAATCTCAAACATATTGCAATAGTGTTTGTACTCGTGAACATGATGTCAATAGGCCTAGCTCATCGTGCCTGATAATTTTCCTCTGTCTATAAATCTTGTACATTTGATGGTAAGTAATTATGTATACACTTCACAGTGCAGTACAAATGAACTATGATGATGCGCTTATAAAGACCTGTCAATGTTGAATTTACTGAAATAATGTGTTTTAATATTGGATCAGCGTCGAAAGACCGGTTGCAGTTTATCCTTTAGAATACATGTTTTCTTGATAGCATGCATTAACTTCAAATGCGGGACAGAAATACTCTTGAAGTCTATGAAGTCATATACCACAAGTTAGCTCGAGTTTCCCATGTCTGGTGTAGGGCCAGAGCACACTACTATATGAAAACGTGGAATTCTTCGACACTGTTTGGTGTCGCTAAGATTTTGGTGCAAACACCATAAAATCGGGCGTGACATAACACCTACCTTACATATATGGATAGATGAGATATTTATTTACCCCAAAACACCCATATTGCTAACTATTTAGGTCGCAGGTGGCCTAATTACCCTAATCAATGTGCAATGGAGCGAAAGGGAAGAATACAACCTTAATATCCATATAGTTTACCACTTATAATTTGTAAATAATGTATTCTTGTATTAAATATCACAGGTTTTTGGAATGAATGAAGGTCAAGGTCATCCATTTCAACAAACTTGGTAGCCCTTCATCCAAGCATGCTACATACCTAATATTGGGTATCCGGGCCTTTTGGTTATCAAGAAGTTGTTTAAAGATTTTAGCATATTTGACCACTGTGACCTTGAATGAAGGTAAAGGTCATCTAATTGAACAAACTTGGTAGCCCTTCATCCCAGCATGCTACACACCCAATATCATGTCTCTATGCCTGTTAGTAATTGAAAAGAAGTTGAAAATGTAAATTGTTTACGACGGACGACACCGGACAAAAGGCGATCGCAATAGGTCAACTGAGACTTCGTTTCAGGTAACCTAAAAAGCGAAAACAAGAATTGTTTACGGAGGGATGGACCACGGACCACGGCCGCAGGGCGATTTGAATAGCCCACCATCTGATGTAGATAGCCCACCATCTTAAAAGTTAAGTGCATGTGAATATTCTGAGCTGTGCCATTATTTGCAGCGGTGGACACCAGACCGTTAACGATATCAGCAGGCAATAGGTAGTAAAATTACGCCTTAGCTTTAGGTGTGTTGGTTTGTCAGTCGGGTGTGTGGCGTGTCATCTCGCGCCACCAAGCAAACAGAGGCGGAGCTTTAAATCGAGACGTACGTTTGTTCGCGCATAGCCGATACCTTCATATACTCTCTTCGTCTTTTCAACAAACTTCCATAATCAATCGCAGGCGCCTGATCAAGTTAGTATATACAATCCGGGTAGTGGCTGAATTTATGCTAAACGTAACGCAGTTACGCTGTAGCCTATTGTCATCGCCTCTGGAGTCTATGAACACTTACAATCCTAGCATTATGATGGATCCAAATGTTCCAACAACTCAATAAAACCACCTAGCAACAATCAACTATATTGCAGTATAGGTATTGCCGCCATTATTCAAGACCGTTTTCTGTGTGCATTCAATTGCTTTGTGTGCATTCAATTGCTTGGAAACAAACAACTATTAAACCAGAAACTTACCCAAATTAACGTGATATACAATGTAGTACATTATAGCAGGAACATGCAATAGTCAAAATCAAAGATGGCCGTCCGTCTGTCAGCAATGCTGTTTTCTGATTGGTCTCAAAATGCAATATGCAAAACTACAGACCATGGGGAACTTACATATGAAATATAAGAAAGATCTATTGTGCAGTGTCTGAGAAATAGTGATAACAATCTTCAATTGTCAAAATCCAAGATGGCTGCCAGTCAGTCAAGTTGTTTTCTGATCAGTCCCAATATGAAATATGCATAACCGCAAGCTAGATATTAAATTTCAGAACAATTTTTTCATCACTTTTTTAGAAATAGTGATAACAAACTTCAATTGTCAAAATCCAAGAAGGCTGCCTGTCATTATTAACTGTTTTGTAAGAGAAAACATCTTTCATTTGACCGACATAGATCATTAAATGGTAAGCGCCAATATCCCTCAGGGGTCTTTTGTTTCAAAACAATAGAATATAGAATTTGATGAAATCTTTTCCAGTATGGGTCTTTTGCACCTGTGCAACAGACTTCGACATTTCTTTTTACCTTTTAGACTTTCTGGTTGACTCCTGTAGTCAATAATTTAGGCCCCGTGTATCAGTGTGTGCCAAACGCCGTCGGTCATGTCCGAAAAAAAGTCATTTCGGACCGGTAAAAATATTGTTATACCTACCCGAAAGTCCGATAAAAAAATCCGGAAAAAAATGTCGGTATTTCGATTCCTTCCGGTAGTTTATACATTCATTAATCGGAATACCTCGGATGTTCTTACTCGCTTCGCCCATCACATCCGAGGAGTTACGAGTGCGTCATTCATTTCCGGTTTTTAGTCGGCCATTTTACCGCTAAGATATACAGCGGGGGCTGTGCCTGGTAAACCTTTGAAACGAAAGTTGCCAAGCGAAGAAATGAAAGAAAAACGGAAGGCATATGAGGAAAAGGGGAAAGGAACTTTGTTCCGGATTGGACAAAAGGTAGGCCATGGCTCGAGTTCAACATCGTAACGAAGATTATGAAATGTACGCACTGTGTTGCATTCGGCTGCAGACCGGGAGCCAACGCAAACCTGAAAGGCCAAACTTCATTTATAGCCGTGGAAGATCACGAGAAAAGTAAGGGACATAATGCGGCTACCATGTGGCATACGGCGAAAAACACGCCCAAGGATTTGGTTTGGTTTGGTTTATTTTGTTTAACGTCCTATTAACAGCTAAGGTCATTTAAGGACGGCCTCCCGTACGTGCGACAGCATGTGTGTGTTGAGTGCGCATGTGTGTTTTGAGAGACTGCGGTATGTTCGTGTGAAGTCTCCTTGTGGTAGGCCGGATCTTTTGCCGATTTAAAGTGCTACCTCACTGAAGCATACTGCCGAAGACACTCAGCAGGACACCCCACCCGGTCACATTATACTGACAACGGGCGAACCAGGCGTCCCACTCCTAATATGCTGAGCGCTAAGCAGGAGCAGCAACTACCATTTTTAAAGAATAGTATGTCTCGGCTAGGGGACAGAACCAAACGCCTTCCTCACAGCGGCGAACGCTCAACTAAAGGCCAAAAGCGAGGCATTGTCAAGGGAGACATTAGGAAGAAGAAAGTTGTTTAGAAAGAAGAGAAAAGATAAGATCCCAAATTTAGTCGCCTCTTACGATCATGCAATGGGGGCAGCAGGTACAATTCTTACGCCCTACCTGCAGGGTAATTTGAAATAGCATCCTTTTTTTTTTGTTGCAATATGAATGGTATATATGCAGACACGCGAATTCATATGATGGATATGTATATTTGTGCGCCATGTATGATAACAAAGCTATAAGGAAAACCAAAATCACGACCAATCTAGGAAATGTGACTTCCCATATTAATCATTCCTGATAAAGCCATACAAATGACACACAAAGCTCAGTTGATCAATTTTAATAACTTACATTGATAACGGTTTTACATGGTGATAATATTGTAATCCAACTCTGTGTATAGATGATTCCCCTTTGCGAGCGCGTCTTTTCACCAGGTTCATGTTTAATTTCATTAACAGAGATTATTTTTTAGCCATTCTGGATGAAGATCGAGAAACTTATTACTGTTTTCCATACCAACAGAATACATGTTTATGTAAATGTCAAATCGAACATCAGTTTTAAACAAAATCACCTGTTTGCGGAGTCAGTGTTCACGATCCACATGGGAAAAAATCAGTCGTCAAGCAGGAATCAACTGCGAGTATCGCGATAGTTTTATAGTATGCTACGTTCCTATGTTCATAATCATCCTATAGTGTGGAGGAGACAATAGCAATAACAATAAACAATAGCCAGGGTCATAGGAAGATCATCGTCATATGAGGACGAGTGTCGAGGAGACACCAACAGGCAGTGTTATATGAAGACTTGTGTTAAGTAGACGATCACAGCTAGTGTCAAATGAAGACAATCGTTATATGAGTGTCGAGAAGACACCAACAGCCAGTGCCTTATGAAGACTATTGCCATGATGATGAGTGTCTAGGAGATACCGACAGCCAGTACCTTATGAAGACAATCATCATATGAGGATGAGTGTCGAGGATACACGAACAGCTAGTGTCAAATGAAGACAACCATCATATGAGGATGAGTGGCATGGGGATATAAGGAGATGGAAGTACATTAGAAGAACCGGCGATACGATCAAAGTAAGTCATCTAAATAAGACACTAAAGAAAATCCGGTAGGTGGCGGGGTAATTTAGTCGCCTACTAATATGATCAGCATACAGTCTATTAGTGGGCTCTCATATGATCTGTTAACAGAAGACATCCGGGGCCTGAATGGGCTTAAGGATAGTTCATGCATGCTCGTGTTGCGTATGTTTTGGGAGGCAGCACTATGCTAGTGTTTGTCTTCTCGTGAGAGCGACTTTAAATACAATGAAATATGAAAAATAAAATAAAAAATAACTTAAAATTGTGGAATTGTTGGCTAACAATTTGATTGGTTTTTCACCAATGTCAAACAAAAGACAAAGACTTATAGATTTCAAAAATAAAAACTAATATAAAAATCATATGCATCCATCCAAATTGTAATGATGTTGTTGTGAGCACAATCGTAGATGGGAGTTTGGTTTGGGTTTTTTTGTTTAACGTGCTATTAACAGCTAAGGTCATTTAAGGACGGCCTCCCGTGCGTGCGACATGCATGCGTGTGGTGAGTGCGTACGTGTGTTTTGGGAGGCTGCGGTTTGGTTTGGTTTGGTTTGGTTTATTTTGTTTAACTCCTATTAACAAGGTTGGGAGGCTGCGGTATGTTCGTGTTAAGTCTCCTTGTGATAGGCCGGAACTTTTGCCGATTTATAGTGCTACCCCACTGAAGCATACTGCCGAAGACACCCAGCAGCACACCCCGCCCGGTCACATTATACTGACAACGGGCGAACCAGTCGTCCCACTCCAAATATGCTGAGCGCTAAGCACGAGTAGCAACTACCATTTTTAGCTCACCTGGACCGAAGGTCCAGCTTATGTCATGGCGCAGCGTCCGTCGGTCGTCCGTCAACATTTGCTTCAAATCGCTACTAGTCAAAAAGTTCTTATTGGATTTTGACCAAATTTGGCCAGAAACATCCTTGGCAAAATGGGAACAGATTTTGAATAAATGGTGATTCTGGCCCCCAAGGGGCCGAAGGGGCGGGGCCCAATAGGGGAAATAGAGGTAATTCCTTAAAATCGCTACTAGTCATAAAGTTATGAATGGATTTGAACCCAATTTGGTCTGAAACATCCTTGGGGGAAGGGAAACAGATTTTGCATAAATGGTGACTCTGACCCCCGAGGGGCCAAAGGGGCGGGGCCCAATAGGGGAAATAGAGGTAATTCCTTTAAATCGCTACTAGTCAAAGTTATGAATGGATTTGAACCAAATTTAGTCAGAAATGTCCTTGGGGGAAGGGAAACATATTTTGCATAAATGGTGACTCTGACCCCGAGGGGTCAAAGGGGTGGGGCCCAATAGGGGAAATAGAGGTAATTCCTTTAAATCGCTACTAGTAATAAAGTTTTGAATGGATTTGAACCCAATGTGGTCAGAAACATCCTTGGGGGAAGGGGGAACAGATTTTGCATAAATGGTGACTCTGACCCCCGAGGGGCCAAAGGGGCGGGGCCAAATATGGGAAATAGAGATAATTCATTTAAATCGCTACTAGTTATTAAGTTTTGAATGGATTTGAACCCAATTTGGTCAGAAACATCCTTGGGGGAAGGGGAACAGATAATGCATAAATGGTGACTCGGGGAAATAGAGGTAATTCCTTTAAATCGCTACTAGTAATACAGTTTTGAATGGATTTGAACCCAATTTGGTCAGAAACATCCTTGGGGGAAGGGGAACAGATTTTGCATAAATGGTGACTCTGACCCCGAGGGGTCAAAGGGGTGGGGCCCAATAGGGGAAATAGAGGTAATTCCTTTAAATCGCTACTAGTAATAAAGTTTTGAATGGATTTGAACCCAATTTGGTCAGAAACATCCTTGGGGGAAGGGGAACAGATTTTGCATAAATGGTGACTCTGACCCCCGAGGGGCCAAAGGGGCGGGGCCAAATATGGGAAATAGAGATAATTCATTTAAATCGCTACTAGTTATTAAGTTTTGAATGGATTTGAACCCAATTTGGTCAGAAACATCCTAGGGGGAAGGGGAGCAGATTATGCATAAATGGTGACTCGAATGGATTTGAACCCAATTTGGTCAGAAACATCCTTGGGGGAAGGGGAACAGATTTTGCATAAATGGTGGCTCTGACCCCAAAGGGGCCAAAGGGGCGGGGCCCAATAGGGGAAATAGAGGTAATTCCTTTAAATTGCTACTAGTAATAAAGTGATGAATGCATGTTCTAAAAACAATTCTTCGAGGACTTTCAAACCTTAGATAGTCTGGACTTCATTAATCTTTAAAGCAGTTCGGATTCCCACACTATAACCATATAAAGCATTGTTTGAGATTTACAAATAAAACAAATTGAATATGAACATTATTTTGACATTTGGTATAATTCAACCAGGTGAGCGATACAGGCCCCATGGGCCTCTTGTTAATGAGTCTGGTATGTCTCGGCCAGGGGACAGAACACAAAGCCTTCCTCACAGCGGCGAACGCTCAACTAAAGGCCAAAGGTGAGGCATTGTCAAGGGAGACATTATTAGTTGTTCATAAAGAGAAAAGATAAGATCCCAAATTTAGTCGCCTCTTACAATCATGCAATGGGGGCAGCAGGTTAAACATATAGGACGTTAAACAAAATTAACCAAACCAAACCACATTTGCTTTAAATCTTTAACCAAATTTGGTCAAAGATCCTTGGGGAAAGGGGAACAGATTTAACATTAATTACAGGCTTGGTTTAGTTTTATTTGTTTTACGTCCTATCACAGCTAAGGTTATTTAAGGACGGTCTCCCATGCATGCGATATGCATACGCGTGGTGAGTGCATGTGTGGGTTGGTTTTTTTTGGGGTGGGGGGGGGGGGGGGGGGGGGGGGGGGGGCATGATATGTAGGTGTGCTTTGACACCCAAGGGGCCAAGAGACGTTTCCCAATAGGGGAAATAGAGGTAATTCCTTTAAATCACTGCCTGTCATCAAGTTATGAATGGATTTCAACCCAATTTCGCCAGAAACATCCTTGGGGTAAGGGGAATAGAGTATGCATAAACGGTGACTGACCCCCAAGGGGCCAGAGCCTGATACAAGAGATAGAAGTAATTCCTTTAAATCGCTACTTGTTATAAAGTTGCGAATGGATTTGAACCCAATTTGGTCAGAAAGATCCACGGGGAAGGCGGAACAGATTTTGCAATAGGAGAAATAGAGGTGATTTAATCCCTTTTAATCGCTACTTGCAAAAGTTCAGAATAGATTTAACCTTACATGGTCAGAAACATCTTTGAAAAAAGGGGAATAGATTTTGAATGATCCCACTGGCCCTAGGGGGATGGGGACCTATAGGGAAAATAGAGAGAAGTCCTTTAATTCGATACAAATAGATTTTAACCAAATTTGGTCAGAAACATCCATTGGGAAGGGAAACAGAGTTTTTCATAAATACTAACTCTGAGCAACCCAAAAATATGTCCTGTGGTGATTTAGCGATAATGGCTGTTAATCGGCCATGTTGTTTTCAGATTGGTCCCGAAATGCAATACGAGGGACCCAAGAGGAGCCTACATATGAAATTTGAGAAATATCCCTTTAGTACTTTCTGAGAAAAAGCACTAACAAACTTCAATTGTCAAAATCAAAGATGGCTGCCTGTCGGCCATGTTGTTTTCCGACTGGTCCCAAAATGGAATATGCACAACTAGGGACCAAGAGAAACCTACATGTAAAATTTGAGAAAGATCCCTTCAGTACTTTCTGAGATTCAGCGGTAACAAACTTCAAATGTCAAAATCCAAGATGGCTGCCTGTCCGCCATGTTGTTTCCCGATCGCTCTCAAAATAGAATATGCACAACTAGGGACCACGAGGAAGGTGCATGTGAAATTTTGTAATGATCCCTTCAGTTCTTTCTGGGAAATAGCGATAACAAGAATTGTTTACGGACAGACGGACCACGGACGCAAGGCAATTTGAATAGCCCAACATCTGATGATGGTGGGCTAAAATGGGCCCTGATGTCTTTCCACACCCTAAGGATTTACCAGTAGTGTCTTGGTTATATTTTTGAAACTATTGAGATCCCCATCCCAGTTATATTTTTGAAACTATTGAGATCCCCATCCCATAATCATGTATAGCATCGCTGGACGATAAGGGATATACACAACCCTGATGTAAATGTAGGCCAAAGGGTCTTCCCCCACCCACAGGGACTTTTCTTTTCACACCCTTAGAGAAAGTCTTGAATTCATTTCTGGGCTATTTCAATCTAATTAAAATATTGATGGTCATTCTCACTCCGTTACATGAACATCTAACAACATCTTATAAGGGGTCACTTTCTGATGACCTTTGAGATGTGTGTATTTCATCACTCTCAGGACGAATACTGTATAGTTGCTTTTATTCACGGGGGATTTAATTTCGCTATATTCGCGGTCAAGGTAATGTCCGCGAAATTAAATACCCGTGAATATTTTTCACCTTGTGATGAGTGACCACTATGACAATGAATAATAAACAATCTTTATTTAAAGCATATTGTTAAGCAGAACATGTACATCGTAAGTATACATGTAGTTTCTACTGTTTCACGATATCATATTAGAGTCGAATACAATGTGTACATCGTAAGTATAATTTCTACTATTTCCCTATATGGTATTAAAAGTCACATAAAATATTAAAACCATTTAAATATACTGAATACATGTAAAGTCCGGCATGGGTAAAAGCATTGCGTAGCATGGCCTTATCGTTTGCAAGTTTGTCAACTGCGGCTACAAGCCACGATGCATGCAACGGCTTGATATTTGATAGTTTCAAGTCAATTTTTACACCATTGATGTCATTTCCCTTTTCCAGTTGTTTTTGGATTTCATTTGCGTAATAAGACTGAAACTCCGATTTCAGATGACATTTAAAAATGTTGTTCGGGATAAGGTCAAGGGGTTGTAGCTGGTCGGTACAACAGGCGGGTACATACGCCACACGTATACTGTTCCTTGCTAAACGTTTTAACAGATCATCACCCCTGTGAGCCTTGTACACATCAAAGATACAAATAGCCTTTGATTTCATAGGCAGATCGAGTTCATCACGAACATTATCAACGTACGGAACTATGACTTTATTGACATATTCCAACATCGACTCTGATGTGCTCCAGTGACTCTCCGTATGAGTGATATTCCATTCTGACGGGAATGTGAATTGTGGGTGACATAAATCAGTTTTCCCCTGATAAATCACTTGTGGTGGTAGCACAGACCCATCTTTTGCTATACCAAGTAGTGTTGTAATTTGACGCTTGTCTTCGCTTCCCGTTATAGGAACTTGTTTAGACCCTGCAATACAAACAATTTTGTAATCAAAACGAATATTATATAATGTAGCTATTTAGTGGAATGGTAATTAACGGTTTTGAAAATGACCATGTGAGAATATTTCTTAAAAATATGAGAACTGTTAATACATACAAGCTTCTGGTTATTAGGGCAGCTTATACACGGTTCAATTAATTGTAGTCCGCGCTATTATACATGTAAAACTTACCTGTATCGGCCATTGTCCAATTGCCGCAGGGTACAAATGGCACACCTGTCTGGTCCCAGTTAATGACCAGCTGGTCAGGAATGTTGTCATCTTTAATTATCTTTTCAACTCTCCGATTGAACACAGTTTTTATTTCCTCAAACTCTCCAGGAATATTTTTGACACCTTTAGTTGCCTTTCGTTTTGATAGACCCATTCTTCTCATCAAAGACTTGGCCCATTATTTGTTAATTTCCACAGGACCTCCATATTCCTTTAACAAAGTTTTATTCTTGTTCAAAATAACACCACGGGCCGCTCCCATAACGATTTGTGTGTTAACAACACCGCCAGATTTCCGTAATTCTCTCAAATACTGTCTCACAATTTCATCATATATTCCAATTTTTAATGGCCTGCCTCGAGGTGAACGAGACAAAATTGAAGATTTTGACTTATCTGGAGATTGTATGTATTGTTTTTTATGCTTCTTAATGTAGATTCGTTGATTGGACGACCAAGGATTTTGTGAATAGCTTCCATTTTCTCTTCTTTGGGATATGAACATTTGTTGTATTTATGTATGTTTTTGAGACTTCCTCGTTACATTTCGTATAAACGACTGCAAGATCGGGATCGGCCTCTGCAACATTGCGTGGATCAGGTAAAAGTGGAGATGATGGAAGTTTCCCGTATTTCAACCAATTCTCCATATGTACGTCTACACATTCCAAATCATTACAGAAAACTGAGACACAACGCTAACTCACAATTGCAAAATGATTTTAATTATGAACACAATTCACAATCCTTACCTGTTCTTACCTGTGGCTGTCCTTTGTTCACGCTGGTTTACTCGGTAATCGTATTAACTTTTATAATCCCCCGAGGAGTTACGAATGGTTACACTATAATATGTATGTGATACCTATGTCAAGAAAGATAACTCGTACTAATTCATTTTTGTACGAAATTGAAAATGCGCGAAATTTTCTCCCCGCGAAATTTTCCTGAACAGAAAAACGCGAAATTTTCACCCCGCGAAATTAAACAACTATACCGTAGTAAATTTGTCGATGTCATCGAAGCAAACCATTTCGTCACGGCATGCATCTGAAGCAAACCATTTCGGCACAGCATTTGTATAGCAATATGCTTTGTGGGACGAAATGACTTCAAAAAATTGACAGATTATGCAAGTCTTGCACTCTAGTCGTGCTAATTCGGACAAATATATCCTCTTCCAAGATTCTGGAAGTAGTCATTTGATTGGCTAATCCAAAAGGTCACCCGACGTGACCCCGTATGGGATGTTGTTAGATGTTCATGTAACGTAGTAAGAATGATCCTCTAGATTTTAATTAGATTGCACTGGTCAGTCCTTAATGGCCTCTATGTCGCTCGCAGACATGGCTAAGGTGTCCTCCCCAACAATCCGGCCAAGAAATTCCATCTTTCTCCGACAGAAGACACACTTCTTGGGTTTGAGTTTTATTCCGTAATACCGGAACCTGCCTAACGCCTCTACCAAATTCCTAAGATGATTTCCGAAGTCTTTGCCTAGATTCACAATATCATCTAGAAAGGCCAGGGCAGTCTTCCAATTGAGGCCACACAGCACTAAGTTGATGACTCTAGAGAAAGTTGCTGGTGAGTTGCATAGACCGAATGGCATCTTCACGAATTCAAACAGTCCATATTTGGTAATAATGGCAGTTTTCTTTCGGTCTTCCTCTGCAATTTTCACTTGCCAATAACCCCAGACTGCATCGAGAACTACCGATTTCCAGATAGTGTATCCACAATCTTCAACTAGAGGTAAAGGGTATACATCGTTCAAAGTCAAATTATTTAAAGCTTTGTAGTCGATGCAATACCGAACCGACCCATTCCGTTTCTGGACTAAAACTGGAGCTGAGGCCCATTCAGAGACAGATGGTTGGATAACCCCTGCCTCAAGCATCTTGTTGAACTCCTCCTTTTCTTTCACAAAGTGGATAGGGGTCCTCCTCATTCGTTGTTTTACTGATGGTGCTCCCTGGGTATCAATCCGACGTTCGATTTCCTTAAAGGTCCCTATATCGCACATATGGGAAGTGAACACATCCTGGAACTCGCAGATCACCGATGTCATTTTCCGAAATTGTTCCTCAGACCGGGTCAACATATCCCTCACATGCTCTGGAATTGCTTTGTCACCATGGTCTTTGGGTTTCTCCACATCACCAATATCCACAGTGGATCACGCCGTGTCATATTCAAGGAGAAGCTCTACCCCTGTAGCCTTTCCGACTACTTTGCCTTTCTTGAGCACAGTAAATTTGTCCGAGAATTTAACCACACAGATTGTTGGGCTATCCGCACTCCGTTGCACTGACCTGGGAATAACCCAGCGGAGATTTTCCTCTGCCTCCACAACATAATCTGGGAGAACCTTATCCAGCTGGCATTTTATCCGTGTCACTGAATGTGGGGGTATCATACGTATCCCTACTTACTCTGGGTAAACTCTCGCTGCTACCAACCCTGAGAGAGGTAGTAGTGGAACCAATCATTAACAGATGGTTCTCCGTGTAAATATGCTCCTTGACGAATTAGAATGTCAAACCCTAGGAGCATATCATCCTCAATGGGTGCAACGTGAATGACCACATTATACAGAGGCCCCAATCTAGAGTTTTACCGGCTTATCTTAAGTCCCGTCATAGACTTATCCCGTGCTGCCGTGAGGAATTTCATTTTGCACAGTGTTGGAGGCTTGGGGTCCACCATTTGGTAAATCCTGTCTGAAAGGATGGTGGACTCTGCTGCGGTATAAGCAAAATCGTCCACCGTCACTTTTATCCGATGAGAGAGCTGATTCTAGGGACTCCAGGTCAGATGCTTGGTTTTCCTCCACCCCTTGTACGGGTAGATTTTTCTGAGCCCAAGAGACTTGTGTCTCTGGCTGTTGAGCTGGGACAGCACTGGAAGGTGCTTTATTGGGTTGAGGAATCGTCCTTTTCCAACCCCACAACGTTTAAAGATCTCTCCTCCTTAAAAGTAACTTCCTTCTTAGCCTCCGGAAAGTTCCGTATATAATGCCCAGGTTGATTGCACTTGAAGCAATTGTGGTGCTTGGGTGATAGGCTACGACACCGCCCCCGGGATTTGAACTCTTTGAAAAGCATGTCAAACTTGCTTCCATTGCCCTTGTCATGTGCATCTATCCTGAGTGTTAGCTGGGATAGCTGTGACTGGAGGGATGAAACACTTTCTAAAGAAGCTATCCTCTGCTCTATCGTAGGGGAATTACTTGATTTCTTCAAAATGGAAGAGATCGGAGGTGTTTTTGTCCGAGATGTGGTCCTCTTATCCTTACGTGGTGTACCAGCAAACCGGCGCACCTCCCGTACATCTACTAAGTCCTCGTCCGAGGACTCTGATGAGTCTTCATAGTGCTATGTCCGGTATACCGGTAGTGCTTCCGAGCGGGGGACTTCTTTTTGGAATCTTGTGGATGATGGATACACCTGTACCACTCAATCTCCTCAATGGCATCCTCCAATGTTTTGTGCTTTTGCATGCAGGCATGTATTCCGGCTTCCCTCTCCTTACAGCCCAGACAAAACCGCATTATGGCATGCTTCTTTATCCAGAATTCTGGTAGGTCCTTTTGAAACTTGGCTTGCAGAGTTTCCTGGAGCTCTGAGGCCTGAAAGCGCTTGTCAAACTCGGCAATCAGTTTGCGGTAGGACATAGCGGAATTCATCTCCGACAACAGGTGGAAGAAATCGCCGGCCTTACCTGTCAGCCCCAGCACAAGGCATCTCTCCGTTCCTCAGTTGTCCAGCCAGCCGCATCAGCATACCGTGTGAATTTTTGCTTAAAAAGAGACCAATTTGATCGGCCATCAAACTCTAGATGCTTGGACAGGATTGGTGGTCTCCCCTTACTGCTTCGTAATGGGCAGTAAACGACAAGTCGTCCTCACTAATATGACCTCGAGACCGTGGACCGTACCTATGTTTGGGCTCAGTTTTCCTAATTGACCAGCGTGGAGTAACCTATTCCTCCTCTGACTCCCTGTAATCCGGCTGAGCACTAGCTCCTTGCGCTCGGAATGACTCGGGTAAGGGGGCACCTTGTCGTTCCTCTATCAGCCGAAGCACTTCCTTAATAGCTTCCTGAGTATACGCCGCTTGGTCTGCAGGCTGCTGCCCATCAGTCTTGGACGGATCCCTCTCTGCATTATTTGGTGGTTGACCTGAATCCTGGTCATTGGACCTTTACGGATTGGGGGTGAAGTCAATGAATTCCATTAACCTGTCCGTGCGACGGATTCTAGGTATATCCCCAATATTATTACTGGTAATGTTACCGTATGTATGTCGGTAGTCCATGATATTGGAGGCTACTTTCTTACCAACATCCGGCAACGAAAGTAATTCACGTTCCTTACACCAATTGATCTTAAGAGCCATATTTACTGTACAAGTGCAAATAAGGTCGGTTACTGAAGGAAACACAACGTCAGCTGGGAATATTATTATTATTAGCTAACCGGTAATAAGTATTTATATATTAAAGTATTTAAAAGGTAAAAATTGTAGTAATCCAGACGATTCTGCCGTTGATACATTTATTATGAGTGTTTAGGCGCATAATTCTCTATGGCGTATTTTAGTGTGGCCCGTGGTCGGGGTCAGCTGAGGGAGTCAGATCAGACCTGTAGACCAGTTAATTTTAAACAAAGATGAACTGTACATGAGAAGTACAAATATTCTTAATAGAAAAATCCCGCGGATAAGTAATTAGATCGACTATCGTTGAGAAGATGAATTATTTAATATGACCATATCTGTAAACTGGAAAACGAAAGTAGGTCTAGCCCAACTAGGTGAAGCAAATACTGCTATTTTCGCAATAACTGTTCGTTTTACTTGATATGATAGCTATGAACAAAATTAGTGTTACCTTCAGTTGTATTTTAGCACATTGGTGTCTCAAAAAATGCGAAAATAATCTGGTAATGTTCAAGATGTTCTGTTTTTATTATCGTCATGTTTTCCGGGTCACGTTCTAATAGCATGTGAGCTTCCGGTTACGTCATCAAATTCATTTCCCGCAAATTAACGGGAAATCTAAATCAACACTTAAAATGAAATGAAGTGAAAGAAATAAAAAATGCATGAATAAAAATATTGGGATCAGTTTAAAGTGCAACATTAAATTTTCATCGTAAATAATTGCTACGATTTGCTAACCTAAAGCATAAGTAATTGAAATCAAATTATTTTAAAATTCATATTTCATTTCTATTATAATCTTAAAATTTGTATCACAAGATCGTTTAGAAGCTTTGCAATACTGACTCTTTCAAACCCACAGATGCTTTGATTTGAACAAAGATGGCGACCTGAAGCTGTGAGGCGGTTTGGATTGGAATTAAATTGCGTATATTTCGGCAAGTAGACATCGTACAATGTTCCCGTGTGGTCAGATCATCTAGTTTTTCCAATATGTATTCAGAACAGTTGTTGTTTAGTCGCTACGGTCATTAACATAAAAATTCGGATTATTATATAAATACTTATTTAATAATTACAAGCTAACCGGTAATAAGTATTTATATATTAAAGTATTTAAAAGGTAAAAATTGTAGTAATCCAGACGATTCTGCCGTTGATACATTTATTATGAGGTGTTTACAAAAGGATACGATAGTAACGTGACCCTATGGTCAGGGTCAGCTGAGGGAGTCAGATCAGACCTGCAGACCAGTCAATTTTAAACAAAGATGCACTGTACATCAGAAGTACAAATATTCTGAATAGAAAATTCTCACGGATAAGTAATTAGATCGACTATGTTTGAGAAGATGAATTATTTAATATGACCATAACTTTAAACTGGAAAACGAAAGTAGGTCTAGCCCAACTAGGTGAAGCAAACACTGCTATTTTCGCAATAACTGTTCGTTTTACTTGATACGATAGCTAAGAACAAAATCAGTGTTACCTTCCGTTGTATTTAAGCACATTGGTGTCTCAAAAATGCGAAAATAATCCGGTAATGTTCAAGATCTTCTGTTTTTATGATCATCACGTTATTATGGGTCACGTTCTAATAGCATGTGAGCTTCCGGTTACGTCATCAAATTCATTTCCCGCGAATTTATTGGGAAATCTAAATAAACACTTAAAATAAAATGAAGTGAAAGAAATAAATGTCTGAATAAAAATATTGTGATCAGTATTGAGTACAACATTAAAGTTCCATCGTAAACAATTGCTACGATTTGCTAACCTAAAGCATAAGTAATTGAAATTTAATTATTTTAAAATTCATATCTCGTTTCTATTATAATCTTAAAATTTGCATCACAAGATCGTTTAGAAGCTTTGCAGTACTGACTCTTTCAAACGCACAGATGCTTTGATTTGAACAAAGATGGCGACCAGAAGCTGTGGGGCGGTTTTGATTGGAATTTAATTCCGTATATTTCGGCAAGTAAACATCGTACAATGTTCCCATGTGGTCAGATCATCTAATTTTGTCATTATGTATTCAGAACAGTTGTTGTTTAGTCGCTACGGTCATTAACATAAACATTCGGATTATTACATTGTATATAAATACTTATTTAATTATTTACTCGCTACAAATTCCTGAATTCCTTGATAAAAAATCACTATTCCAGGTACCGGTCTCATCACACACATTAATGCAAAATTGATGTAATGAGAACAATGTGATACTTTGGAGACGCAGATATAAGGCAAGTAGAAATTAATTAAATCCCCAAATAACAATAACAGCATCAACATAACACATGCCCGATAACTTGACATGTAATTGGTTCAACATTAAATATCTCCGATAACCGGAAAACAATATTAAACCTTGGTAATTAATATATATTATCTCAGTACATAGATTGAAAACTGAGACCGGTTAACAATGTAAACACACAGTTGACACCTGTGTATTGAAATTATGTATTAAAATTCTAGCAAGGAATCTGCTACAAAATTAATAAATTAATAAAAAACAGAAATTGCAGTGTCGTTCAATGAGAGCTGCTCATAAAACCAGTTTGATATATTAAACAAAACAATTCCAGCCTAATAAACAATTTAGAAACACGTGTGCACGTTTGTTTACATAACTGCCGAAAAAAACGAAAAATAATGCTGAAGGGGATATGACGTCACAAATGTGGCGCACGCAGCTACCCCTAAAACATCGACAAAACCCACTGAAAAAAAGTAATAGGCTAATAAAAACTGTCGCCTGGTTTATTCTGTTTAACGTCCTATTAACAGCTAAGGTCATTTAGGACGGCCTCCCGTGCGTGCGACATGCATGCCTGTGGTGAGTGCGTATGTGTGTTTTGGGAGGCTGCGGTATGTTCGTGTTAAGTCTCCTTGTGATAGGCCGGAACTTTTGCCAATTTATAGTGCTATCTCACTGAAGCATACTGCCGAAGACACCCAGCGGCACACCCCACCCGGTCACATTATACTGACAACGGGCGAACCAGTCGTCCGACTCCTTGTATGCTGAACGCTAAACAGGAGTAGCAACTACCATTTTTAAAGACTCCGGTATGTCTCGGCTAGGGGACAGAACCAAAAACCTTCCTCACAGCGGCGAACGCTTAACTAAAGGCCAAAAGTGAGGCATTGTCAAGGGAGACATTAGGAAGAAGAAAGTTGTTAAGAAAGAAGAGAAAAGATAAGATCCCAAGTTTAGTCGCCTCTTACGATCATGCAATGGGGACAGCAGGTACAATTCTTATGCCCTACCTGCAGGGCAGTATTTTGCTATAGAACCTGATCCATGGCTATAGTGTCATACTTATATAGTATTTGCTATAGAACCTTATCCATGGCTATTGTGCAATACTGATAAAGGTCGTCTAGTTAATTATCAATTGCTATAGCAACGTGCCAAACTTGATACAGAAATCGATTGCGAAGATTTATCATGTGATCAGTGTGAAAGTAATTAGCGACATATCTAACCATATACTTAGTTCAAAATGTTATAGTACGTGTATGAAAATTACGATAGACAAGATGAAAAACACCGTACAGCCTTTTTTGATGATCAAAACACTGCAAAAAAGGTAAGTTTGATATTTTGTCTTGAGCAGTAGCACATTTCTACCAAATTGATTTAAATTTACATTGCTCTAATAC
This sequence comes from Pecten maximus, assembly GCF_902652985.1. Classification (NCBI taxonomy): domain Eukaryota; kingdom Metazoa; phylum Mollusca; class Bivalvia; order Pectinida; family Pectinidae; genus Pecten; species Pecten maximus. The sequence continues at coordinate 33,152,219 of NC_047029.1, read as the reverse complement.
CACATGGATATGTTCTATCAATTAACATTGCGTTGTGGGTTTCGCGATCCCAAGCAGTAAATATAACAGAAAATCATATCAAATCCCCTTACGTGCATGCCTTTCCCGGAATGTTCTTTTGGGGGAATCGTAAGAATGATTGAATTTCTAATCAGCAACGTCTTTGTTGAGTTTGGTAACCAGATTTTTCAACAGACTGTTGGTATATCCGTGGGAAAAAATGGGGTTCGTCTTGGCCGACTTGATATTCTTTTCATACGAGCATGATGATATTGAAGAGCTCATCAAAGCCGACACGATATACCTTGAAATATACTTTTATTCCGTCTATAGATATACAATGTATTGACGATGTGTTATATTTACGTTAAAAAAAATATCAACGATGTCGATCGGTTATACCTATTGAAAAATATGGACTCTTCAACAGTCGCTTACCTCGATCTTTCCCCACAATGTAACCAGTAGGGATACCTTACAAGTTTTAATTAGTTGATTTTCCATTTCTTTGTAGTAACATCCCCGTTTCCCTCTTACTACAGCGTTTACATGTCTAGCCTAGGGTCGTGGTTAAGAACACTCGGCAATCTTTAAGATGGGTTCTTCATGATAAAGCAATTGGCAGGGGGAAAAACCTACAAAACATTTTCACAATCATACAGGAACATATTGCGTACGTGAGCATAATTTGGAACACCGGTTTTATTTTAAGAAAGCATCGCATCGCATCGAGGTAGTCATGTGATTGGCTAATCCAAAAGGTCACCCTGACGTGACCCCTTAAGGGGTGTTGTTAGATGTTCATGTAACGGAGTGAGAATGAGGATCTGAATTTCAATTTGATTGCGTTAGGATGGTATTTATGTTTGCTAATCTACATAAAACTTGTTTTTGTCCTTCTAGGACTCGTCAGCGATACGAAGGACAAAAAGGTGTGCATTTCCAAACGGCAAAATTTGAAAATTAGCAACAACTGACAACGGAAAGAAAGGTGAAGTGGATGTGCGATCTGATTCCAGTAAACGTCCGTACATCAGTCATGATAGGGTTTCAGACTTTTCCTAAGTAAGGTAAGGAGTACCTAAATTCAGTTTCTTGGACTCGTCAATGATACAGGGGGCGAAAAATTAAAAATTTGCCTTCATAAATATAAGGTATAGAAGTTGAGGTACATTAATCCATTTTCGTATACTTTTAGAGTATTTAAGACATTCAAAAGTTCTTAAAAAGATGTCTTTCTGAACCGGTAAATCTAGTGGTAACAGGGCAAAAATATAACATGTGTCGGTTAAAAAGTGCAGGAAACCTATAACACTTTTTTTCTCAAAATTTGGCATATCTGACTTTTTTTGTGTGAAAATTTCCTGTTCAATACTATTTTTCTTTGATGTAAATAGAGATGTTTAGCAACCTTACGTGTACGGGTACGGGTAGCATATACGTGTACTTGTACGTGTAAAGGAAGAACTGCTTTTATTGGTTTATTTTAACCAATGACGATGTGTAGCGCTCAGGACAGAATAGCCGCGTATCGTCTGCTTGCTGCTATTGGAGAAGATGAAGATCTTATGCTATTATCATTGAAAGGAGGTGAGCTCGAGACTGAAAAACCATTGTTTAATTTTGAAGACCTTACGAACGAGAAATGAAAAACTTTGTTTCGGTTTGAGAAGGAGGATATTCCATTGTTGTGTCATGCTCTACAAATACCATCTAAAATTGAATGTACGAATAGGACGACATGTTCCGGCCTTGAAAGCATCTGCATTCTTTTAAGACGCTTGACATACCCTAACCGTCTTAGTGACTTGTATTCTCTCTTTGGAAGATCGTCCACAGATATGGCTTTCATTATCAATGAACTCTTGGACTTTCTACATCATACTCACGGACACTTGTTAAGGGATCTGAATAGATCATGGTTGTCAGAGCAAAATCTGGATGAGTTTGCTAATGCCGTCCGAGCACGTGAGGGGCCTCTTCCAAACTGTTGGGGTTTTATTAGTCCCCTGCCGTTTGAAAAACGGGGGGAACTATAGGTTTACCCTCCGTCCGTCTGTCCGTCTGTCTGTCTGTCACGCAATAGTTGTCCGGACAACTCCTCCTAAAGTTCTACTCCGATCTTCAGGAAACTTGGTATACATGATCAGTATAACATGTAGTTGTGTATCCCACAATTTTTTTTTTTAGAAATTTTTATTTTTTTTTAATGGAAATGAATAGGTGCACTTCTAGCTCAAGCAGGGGACTTTGTATTACTGTTGCAATACTATCCATCCTTGTTGATGGAACCGTGCGGCCTGTATGTAGACCCACAAAGCACCAGAAACTGGTATACAATGGTCATAAGAGAGTGCATGCACTTAAATATCACAGTGTAGTTACACCTAACGGCCTTGTCGCAAACATGTTTGGTTCTATAGAAGGGAAAACATTACGCTGGAATGTTACGAGAGAGTCGGCTTCAGCAGCAGATGCGCCAATACATGACAACGCCGACTGGAGATATTTATGCGGTGTGTGGGGACCCGGCTTATCCGCTGACGCCGTACATCATCACACCATATAGAGGAGGGGGTCGTTTCGGCCAACCAGGCACTATTTAATAAAAAGATGTCAGCTGTTCGTATATGCGTTGAATGGACATTCGGGAAAATCCTTGCCCTGTTTTCCTTCCTTGATTATAAGAAAAACCTGAAGTTGTATTTGCAGCCAGTTGGCAAATACTATCTGGTAGGAACGCTTCTGACTAATTGCCACAGCTGTTTATATGGTAACCAGACTAGTCAGTTCTTCGGTGTGGAACCCCCAACTTTGCAGATTTACATATCGGGATGATACTTGCAATGCATCCGATTTTTAAATTGGAAAATTAATTTCAAAATGTTCAGTGACAAAAGTCAACAATGAAAATTATACATTTGTTTCAATTTATTTCATTTTAAATTAACAATTTAACACATAAAATATGTTTCCATCAAATGTGTTGTTCTTATATAGTTTTGTCAAACACAACTTGTCTTACATCTTCAAAGCTACATTGTAGTTTGCAGTACACTGTCATACAGTAAAAACTTCTTTAGTTCTTATTTATCAGTGCTTTCATTAGATCGGCCATCATTTTAGCTCGTTTTTTATTTTTTGCATTCGTTCATGCTTCAGTTCAGTTCAAATTTCTCCTTCAGGAGCTGTAACTCTTGTTTTCTCATTTCCTTTATTCTATTTTCCATTAAACCATATTATTTATCTCGGTCATCTTAAAAGAGCATAAAGTATTTTTTCACTTTACCCGGTTTAGGCTAAAACAGCACAAAATAAATTCAGAGGGGGAAAAAGTATGTTAAATTAGGCTGAATTGTTCAGTCTATGGTGCCTGTAACTATAAGGGCAGCATCACGTTTCTTTATTCGGCATATCTTAATAGTTTCCCATTATGATTAAAGGCAAAATTACTAGCTGTGAGAGCGTTAATTGTTACACAGTTTGATTAGCTTACATTAAGGTTTTCCATAGCCCTTTTCCTCATATCTTTTACATTTTTCTCTTCTTTTTGCTATTTCTCCTTCTGTTCTCTTCTGGACCTTTCTTCTTCCTCGGCCAACTCCAACGCTTCCTCCATCACTGTCTCTTTCTCCCCATAGACTTCAGTTACACCGGACCTACAGACACATACAACACAAATTACTGAAATTAGGCGCCCACGTGCACCATAACGTCAACGCAAGTTTAATATTTTTGTTTATCTGCATCAATCTTGTTCTTTCGATTAGTCTACTAAGTAAAACTATTAGAAGGGCACATTAACATGAAGAAATATATACAATTACAACAATCAATGATGAAGTATTAAGAAAAGTGGATTAAATTACAATTTGTGTGCCTCCTGGTTGTTTTCTTAGGCTGCGATATTAGAAGCATTGTCAAGAACTGTACCTGCTGCCCCCATTGCATGATCGTAAGAGGCGACTAAATTTGGGAACTTATCTTTTCTCTTAACAACTTTCTTCTTCCTAATGTCTCCCTTGACAATGCCTCACGTTGGGCCTTTAGTTGAGCGTTCGCCCCTTTGAGGAAGGCTTTGGGTTCTGTCCCCTGGCCGAGACATACCAGAGTCTTTAAAAATGGTAGTTGCGCTCAGCATACATACTTGGAGTGGGACGACTGGTAAGCCCGTTGTCAGTATAATGTGACCGGGTGGGGTGTCCTGCTGGGTGTCTTCGGCAGTATGCTTCAGTGAGGTAGCACTGTAAATCGGCAAAAGTTCCGGCCTATCACAAGGGGACTTAACACGAACATAGCGCAGCCTCCCAAGGCACACTCACCACACGCATGCGTGTCGCACGCACGGGAGGCCGTCCTTAAATGACCTTAGCTGTTAATAGGACGTTAAATAAAATGAACCAAACCAAACCAAACTCTCCCGTGCTCTCCTCGAATCGCACTCTATTTTGTGCTTGATGTTTTCAGATATCGTAATCCACTCTTCTATTTGAGAAAGGATTTCTTGCTATAACTTCCCACAAGAGGAGGATATCGTCTTTTTCTGTAAATCTGACTTGCTTTTTCCTTATAGAGCTCATGCTTGTATATAAAGAGACAATACATTTCTCAATCATATTAAAATTAAGAAATATTGTATGCTTTTAAAATTACTTTTAAAATTAATTTAGTTTTTTCATTGAATCTTATATGGTAGAAACTGAAGTTAACATTTCGACAACAATGTCGATTTATCAGATATCCTCATAAAATCCATTCAAACTTTTAAAGTATGCCATATAACGGATCTAGTCGAGTATCGTGCATGCTAGTTGATTTGCTATCATGTACAGTATAGTCATGTTTCACAAACTATTCACGTTTTACCAATTTTCCGATATGCCTAAACATTTCTTTAGGAAAAAAATGCATGGTTTTAACGGGGGACAGTTTCGCTGATTGCAACAAAGTTGAAATACAGAAGCTGATTTCATGATATGTTGCATTAGAGATATATCTGACATAGAGGTTCTGTTGAAAATTAAAGTCGTCGCTATTTACTGTTCAGTCTAGGGGACATGAGAAATTGTTGTAGACCTAGTTGTCTATATACAATATTTCTCTTCACATCGAGATACACTCGAAAATACACATACACTGTAACATATTGGGGCCCCTGTGATACCAACCCGACACGGAAGCTTAAATTACAACAGTGTACTACTACAATGTTTTACATAACGTGTGATCTTGCACTTTTATGACAAATGTACTTGGTTTCGGGAATAGACTGACGAACTGTGATATCAACGACCTCATTTCAAAGAGATATTTTCGGTGAATTTTAAAAGAAAATCAAAGATCTCCACTTATCAAGTGTTGACTGGTATTCTCAAAATTACGTACATCATAAGTTTCATGTGAGGAAATCTATAAATTAAGCTATATAATCTACACGTTGGTACTTACGTGTAGTCGCCGCTTTACAAGTTGTGCTGACTTGTAGAAAGTACGCAAACACGGAAAGTGATGACGTCACCCACACGAAAAATAGGGAATTCCCCCTCTACCCGTACACGTAAGGTTGCTAAACCTCTCTAATAGTTCTGTTTATTGATTAATACCAACAAGGAAACCCAGTGCAATATATGGCAATTGAAGTCGTGCTCTTTTTATGACGTTTCGTTCAAAGATTTGATGCAGATTAATCTACAAGTGAAATTTGACAGTGATTTCTTTTTGCTATGCTTGTTTTCGCCAGGTGATGGATTAACAGAGGCCATTGATGTCAGGAATTGGCAGGGAACTCTGAGAAAAGAGAAATCATCGATATAACTATAAAAGAGAAAGCAATATATCAAACGCAGTAATCAAAGACAAAGAATTAGCGATTTTATAGTGAACGAACATTCTCTTTCCCATCCAATGTATTGTCAGTTAATATCTTCATATTTTATGATACTTTACAGGTATTTATATGACATTTATTTAGTTTATTTGTAATCATACCGTTCCCATTTGGTATCAATGTTAGAAAACGCCGATGAACTTTCGGGTATCGGAATAAACATTTTAAGATCGATCCTCAACATGAATAACACGACTGATTTTCCGAGCGACCAAACAAGTACATTGATTCGTATGCCGGGAAATTCCTTTTTTGTTGCATCATTTTTTATAACCGTTCCGAATATCTGTGCATTCTTGTCAATGTGGAGGACAAAAGGGATCCCTGTTGCGGTGAAACTACCGATCATGAACTTGCTTCTCAGCGGAATTCTTACTGGTATATGTTTCCTCTTACAGTATGTCTTTATGCACATTATACCAACGGCAATGCACAGGTCAGTTTGTTACGGTGGATTGTTTTGCACACTGCTCTGTGCATGTGGATCATTTTCAATCGTAACTGGAATTGCCATCGACCGTTGTGTATGTCTATATTTTGAATACGCATACATCAAACTGCTAACTACACACAGAGTGGTCATATTCCAGGGGTGCATGTGGTTCTTCGCCTTGTGTTTCGCTGTTTCCGTATTTATCGATATTTCTACTGATTTTTCTGTCTGTATTTATCGCAATGTCGTTGGTTTAATCGGCCAGCGCCTACAGATTAGTTATGGTATCATCTTTCGAATAGTTTCTGCCTGTTCTTACATATCAATTTACATTAAGATGAGGGAAATTGCGAAAAGTAGTGGGGTGAAAAAAAGAAGAATTTTCAGAACAACATCCAAACTGTTAATAATTTGTCTGGTGTATCACGGAATGTACATGCCAATATTTTGTCATCAGTTGTACTTACTGATTTTCCCAGACGAATTTGAGAAAACACAGATAATTTCCATAATAGCATCATCTTTAACAGTTGTCAACATTTTTATCAATCCCATTATTTATGCATGGAGATTCCCTGAATGTCGGTTGCAATTGCAGAAAATGTTATGCTTCTGGAACAAAAGGTTTATGATGAATGCCGCTGAAAAGAGGAAAAGAATACTTGTTGCATTTTTAGATACTTCATACACGACAGGTGATGGATAAAGTTATAAACCACCAAAAAGAAGGACCGGAAGTGTAAAGGATAGTATTTGCTATTGATATTTTTTTGGTCACGTGCTTGGATGTGCCTATCCTACCAAGTAATGTTACCACATGAAACAGTCGTTTTGAGCCTCAGATATTGCATGCCGATGAAATGAAATTATTTTGACTGTCAGAAATCGAAAATCACATTACAATTTGAGCGTTTTTTCTTACTTAAAACCAAAATCGGCCTCGGGTTACGGATTTTTTATACCAGACCCGCGTTATCAACAATCCCGAAATCTCGGTTAACATGACATTTTCCATAGAAATTTCACTTCAATTCAAAACATTTCAAAATCTACAGAAAGTTCTATAATTTGGATTGCTTTAAATAAAAACTATATACTGCGGAACGTTGATGAAACCGTAGCCTCTTTATTAAGTTTGGGATTATTTAATTTAACTATCTGTCAATGAGCGTAAGCAATAGCTGTAACCTTTGGATGGGGAGTACGAAACATGGTCAAGACCATTGTTATATTAAAGCTACAATGCGGAAAAGGGGAATTTATCTATATGAAAAGAGCAACAAGAACTTTGATGAAAAAATGGAGTAAAATTACAACTTGGAGCAAGAGAATTTCTATAGGGAAAGTTGATTAGATCATTAAAGGATAGGTAGGGCGTAAGAATTGTACCTGCTGTCCCCATTGCATGATCGTAAGAGGCGACTAAATTTGGATCTTATCTTTTCTTTAACGTGTGTACCTGAAGCAGTGTTTACAAAGATCAATCGAGGTAAGCATTGTTCTAACACCCGTTTAGATGCATTGATAGAGCATTTTATGGTTAAGGCTCGTGTCTATACGTTAAAACTCATTTCACCATTTAGATTTGGTTTGGTTTGGTTTATTTTGTTTACCGTCCCATTAACAGCTAAGGTCATTTAAGGACGGCCTCCCGTGCGTGCGACATGCTGTTATGTATATGGTGTTACTGGTCTGTGAGATATCTTATAGTATTATGTTCTAAGGGGAAATAACTCCATTCCAGATATTGTTGTTTATTTCTAATTTTGTTTTATTAGTTTGTACTTGATTCCGGATATGTTGGTCCGAGATATGTTTTATAATTAGTTGAATAAAATGGCGACAACATATCAAGACGCTCGTCCTCCTTATTAAAATATAGATTATCTACTCCTCTCACAGCCTGTCAGCAACGGCATATTACATGGTGGAGAATCTAAATCCTGTTTGGTGATCATCTACTATTATGTAACTTTTTATTGTGTATTAGCCGGTGTGGCCGGCGAGTCAGCCTCGGCTCGTCGGCCAGACATCAGACATTTCACGCCATGTGCTAAGTTGGCGGTAAGGTGTTACAGTGGACTTCAGATGAATTCGCACTATCATATCCAATGACAGCATGTATCACTATAATGTATATCGGATATATATATATATATATTGATGCAGGAAGAAACTTTCCGTGTTCCACTGTTTTGATGTCTTTTTATATATTTCATACAATGTGCCATGACGTCACCAACATGATGATAGATGGAGGATCTGAGTGTGACTACGGTCCGCCGTATCATTTGATTTATTTCGTTTGTCTAAGGAAAAGTATTCCTTTATCATGATTCGTACATTTAAAAGATCCAGTATCCTGATTATTATACCTGACGTCCAACCATGACCCCGGGATAATGCTGACGGTATTTCGCTGGATTCAGTTGCTGGCTTGTTGCAGTTAATTTTTTCATTGTTAACATTTCATCTCGGTTCCAGTTCCAGTCTGACAACTTCAACTTATAATAGACTGGTCTACCTACAGATATCTGGACTTTTAATGTCTGGACTCCATACCAATATTTGACACAGATGTGGATCAACACCCCCATGACGATTTTGATCAACCTACAGATATTGATCTTACCCAGAGATCTGAGGATTTGTCAAACGACAGCACAAATTCATCTGCTTCAAATAATACTGGAAAGCCCACCGGCCCAGTTTCATTAGGCAATAATAATAGCAAATCCATTTCAATTCTGCCAAGACAAATTCGCGACTTGTTTCCATTGATTCCGAAGCCCCATCAAAATTTACAAAGTGTACCACAGTCACAATCAACCGAGCCGCTGATTTTAGATTTGCCTGGTCGCCCGCAACGTGCTCGTCAGAAGCCATTTCGCTTCAGAGACTTAGATCACGTGGATCCAACGGAAGTTTCCAACACGGCGTCAGACGAGGACAAAGTTAAACGTGTCCTTGCGATGAGGAATGTAGGAAAAGGAAATGAGTACTTAGCACATTTGAAGGGTGAGCCAGCCCAAAATGCCAGATGGTTTTCTTTTCTTGACCTAGACGTAAAAACAAGGTCAAAGATCCGTGCCCGACCACCTCCCCTAGTATAGATATTTGTCATGACATTGCTTACATTTGTAATACTATCTTTTAAGATGATTTACATTGTATTTCTCATTGAACAAATGATTACTTTATTGAATTTCCTTATGTACATTGCAAGACGATTTGTCGTAGAGAAATGATTTATATTTGATGATTTAGTTAGGTGATTGAGTGATGAATGTAATGTGCTGGTTTTGCATGAGTTTTATTTCACAATATACTGAACTGTATTAGAATATAACATTATCATTGCAAGTAATCACATATTGTATGGTTGTATTTGATATTTGATATGCTATTGATATAGCAGAGGAAACTTAAGGTTGTTTGTTTGCTTTGTTTGAATATTTTTCATGGTTTACTCTATAACTGAAATCACATGGTGTTATACATTATTGTACACAGCATAGTGATGTTGCAAGTTAAAAGTTTATATATATGTATAAATAACAAAGTTAGTATTACCACAAAGGATTTACCATTTAGCATGTTACTGGGTTTTTTTTTTGTTTTTTTTTTTGAATGACAAGCTTGATGGGTTTCAGAATGATAATCTGCATTTGATCTACTGTATCAAATGTAATCATTCTTGTGTTCATAGATGAATACATGTGTACTGTATATAGCATATTGTATAGGTACAAAGTGTATTTTATATGATTATTGTATTTTAACATTTGTATGTGCCTTAAGTTTGGATTACTTGAATATTGTAGAAGTCATGAATATTTACTAAAGTTTAATACAATTCTTGTTAAATTACTGAAATTAATATCATTTTAAATGTAGCTTAATAACTTGTTTTTTGTATGTGAAGTTCTTTTACCCATTCTATTAAGTCTGCATCCTTGTATTTGTCTTCCAGAATTGCGCAGCTGGAGGGTAGCTATAGGTATTATGTAGACTTGGTGTTGTGTGAGGGAGGTTTTCTTACAGATTTACTCGTTTTTTTATAGTTGCATTTAAATTAATAGTATAAAATTCTTGATTTCTGTATTCCATTGTCATTTCATGTCATGTAATCAGATACCTCACGACCAGTTCTTAATTTCACAGGGTTCAATTTTTTAAGGGGGGTGGGGGGGCATGTTATGTATATGGTGTTACTGGTCTGTGAGATATCTTATAGTATTATGGTCTAAGGGGAAATAACTCCATTCCGGATATTGTTGTTTATTTCTAATTTTGTTTTATTAGTTTGTACTTGATTCCGGATATGTTGGTCCGAGATATGTTTTATAATTAGTTGAATAAAATGGCGACAACATATCAAGACGCTCGTCCTCCTTATTACAATATAGATAATCTACTCCTCTCACAGCCTGTCAGCAACGGCATATTACAATGCATGCGTGTGGTGAGTGCGTATGTGTGTTTTGGGAGGCTGCGGTATGTTCGTGTTAAGTCTCCTTGTGATAGGCCGGAACTTTTGCCGATTTATAGTGCTACCTCACTGAAGCATACTGCCGAAGACACCCAGCAGTACACCCCACCCGGTCACATCATACTGACAACGGGCGAACCAGTCGTCCCACTCCTAATGTGCTGAGCGCTAAGCAAGGAGCAGCAACTACCATTTTTAAAGACTCTGGTATGTCTCGGCTAGGGGACAGGGCCCAAAGCCTTCCTCACAGGGGCGAACGCTCAACTAAAGGCCAAAAGTGAGGCATTGTCAAGGGAAACATTAGGAAGAAGAAAGTTGTTCAGAAAGAAGGGAAAAGATAAGATCCCAAATTTAGTCGCCTTTCATTGGGAAATGAATAATCTGAATTTACTAGGCGGAACGAAGTGAAAATGTAAATATAGCCCTATCATAACTGATATGTATAACATCAGTATAAACTACATATCAAATTACAACTCTATATCATTTCTACTTCTTGTATATCCGAATCTAAATCACAATTTAAACTCAAAATCGATAAAACAAGGGCAAAATATCGACAGAAATATAGATCTAACTTAATTTAACCTAATTTAGTCGCATACAAAGTGGAAGCGACAACCTGATGTGGCCGGGTACAAAGAGGAGATATGTGACCTGATGTGGCCGGGTACAAAGAGGGAAATGTGACCTGATGTAGCCGGGTACAAAGATGAGACATGTGACCTGATGTGGCCGGGTACAAAGAGGGAAATGTGACCTGATGTGGCCGGGTACAAAGAGGAGACATGTGACCTGATGTAGCCGGGTACAAAGAGGAGACATGTGACCTGATGTGGCCGAGTACAAAGAGGGAAATGTGACCTGATGTGGCCGGGTAGAATGAGGGGAGATGTGGCCTGATGTGGCCGGGTACAAAGAGGGAAATGTGACCTGATGTGGCCGGGTACAAAGAGGGAAATGTGACCTGATGTGGCCGGGTACAAAGAGGGAAATGTGACCTGATGTGGCCGGGTACAAAGAGGGAAATGTGACTTGATGTGGCCGGGTACAAAGATGAGACATGTGACCTGACGTGGCCGGGTACAAAGAGGGAAATGTGACCTGATGTGGCCGGGTAGAATGAGGGGAGATGTGACCTGATGTGGCCTGGTACAGAGAGGGGAGATGTGACTTGATGTGGCCGGGTACAAAGAGGAGAAATGTGACTTGATGTGGCCGAGTCCAAAGAGGAGACATGTGACCTGATGTGAACGGGTACAGAGAGGGCATTGTGACCTGATGTAGCCGGGTAGAAAGAGGGAAATGTGAACTGATGTGGCCGGGTACAAAGAGGAGATATGTGACCTGATGTTGCCGAGTACAAAGAGGGGAAATGTGACCTGATGTGGCCGGGTACAAAGAGGGAAATGTGACCTGATGTGGCCGGATACAGAGAGGGAAATGTGACCTGATGTGGCCGGGTACAAAGAGGAGACATGTGACCTGATGTGGCCGGGTACAAAGAGGGAAATGTGACCTGATGTGGCCGGGTAGAATGAGGGGAGATGTGACCTGATGTGGCCTGGTACAGAGAGGGGAGATGTGACTTGATGTGGCCGGGTACAAAGAGGAGAAATGTGACCTGATGTGGCCGGGTACAAAGCGGGAAATGTGACCTGATGTGGCCGGGTACAAAGAGGGGAGATGTGACTTGATGTGACCGGGTACAGAGAGGGCATTGTGACCTGATGTGGCCGGATAGAAAAAGGGGACATGTGACCTGATGCGGCCGTGTACAGAGAGGGAAATGTGACCTGATGTAGCCGGGTACAACGAGGGGACATGTGACCTGATGTGGCCGGATACAGAGAGGGAAATGTGAACTGATGTGGCCGGGTACAAAGAGGAGACATGTGACCTGATGTGGCCGGATAGAAAAAGGGGACATGTGACCTGATGTGGCCGGGTACAGAGAGGCCATTGTGACCTGATGTAGCCGGGTAGAAAGAGGGAAATGGGAACTGATGTGGCCGGGTACAAAGAGGGAAATGTGACCTGATGTGGCCGGATACAGAGAGGGAAATGTGACCTGATGTGGCCAGGTACAAAAAGGGGAATGTGACCTGATGTAGCCGGGTACAAAGAGAGAAATGTGACTTGATGTGGCCGAGTACAAAGAGGAGACATGTGACCTCACAGGGGCGAACGCTCAACTAAAGGCCAAAAGTGAGGCATGGTCAAGGAAGACATTAGGAAGAAGAAAGTTGTTAAGAAAGAAGAGAAAAGATAAGATCCCAAATTTAGTCGCCTCTTACGATCATGCAATGGGGGCAGCAGGTACAATTCTTACGCCCTACCTGCAGGGCGATGCTCGAAAGGAAAAGTTACGTATGGCATTCAACCGCAATATTTGCATATATTCGGCAATTGTAAATCAATCAGTGAAAACCATCAAGAAATATTGATCTCGGAACATGATAAAATACTGCTGCGTAAAGATATACAATGTAATGTTCGATTCTCCACTGCTAACGGCAATTATTTATACATCAAGTGAAAATACGAGCATCAGCTGGAGGTAAACACGAGGTGAACTATCATAAACGATAACGTTCCGTTGTATTCTATTCTATATAAACTGACACAAAACCTGTTGGAGTCGGTAATAATGTGAATTTAATTGAAAACAAAATGTTACAATATCTATTTTATGTGTGGCGTGGCCTGAATGGAAAATCCATAACAACATGTCTTTGTACTTTGTCAAATATTTAATATATCATCATATATATAGAACACGTGAATTGATATCTTCACATCAACATGGTTTTATTGAATAAACGTGTTTTATGCATTTGCAGTTATTTTTATGTCCTAAGAGGAGACTAATTGTATTGTTTTGCTGCCCATCGACAACTTGATCACTTAGGACCAACAACACCAGATTAGACGGACGTTCACACTCAAAAGTACAAATAAGAAAAACGAAATGAAATGTAAATGGGGAAGATAATGTCTGCTTATTGTCCCCGTATCAGAAGACTAAGAAAATGCACCAATAAGCATGGGGCTAGGTCATATGACAATCAAACTAATTAAAATCTAGAAGGTCATTCTTACTACGTTACATGAACGATGTTCATGTAACGTAGTGAAAATGACCATCTAGGTTTTAATTAGATTGTATGACAATCAAACTAAAACGAAGAAGACACTTGTGGAAGATCATCTATTTATGGTTGATGTGCATATCAAACAAACTACATAAGGCTAAGTAGAACATATTGATCATTACGACATTTGACCTTGCCTGGTTAAAGGACAAAACACCTTAAACATTCAGACGTATTTCTTTGAACTGAAAAGCGTTCTTTCCATCTAAACTGTAAGAACCGCACAGATGTGATGGAAAGTCGTGTTACTTTTGCTCCGCCTACAAATCAACAGAAGTATTATCAACTTGATCAATAGTAATAGTGGCTACTGTATACGTGTTATATTGTGACATACACATCGGATAACCTCATAGAAAAGATGGGTTTTCGTAGACAAGACATTGTAAGTATTCTCTAATTGTTATGGTTATATTTCAATCAAAATCAGCTATGGGCAGCAAAATAACGTAATCTAGACAATTCTTCTTAGGCCTGCATGGGTCAAAAGTTACTTGGTAATGGGTACGTCTATATTTTTGGTTTGGTTTGGTTTTTGATTTTTTACGTCCTATCAATAGGTATGGTCATTTAAGGACAGTTTCTCCTGTGTGCGAGGTGTATGTATGTGTATTTTGGGAGGCTGCGGTTTGTTCGTGTTTGTCCCATTGTGATAGTAAGAATTAATGTAAAATTATACTGACAACGGGTGAGCCAGTCGTCCCACTCTACCCAGTCACATTATACTGACAACGGGCGAACCAGTCGTCAAACTCCACCCAGTCACATTATACTGACAACGGCGAACCATAACTCATAAAATGCTGAGCGTTAATCAGGGAAGGCCGATACAAAACCAAAGACTTCCTCAGAGTGCTGAACGCTACACTAAAGCAGAGGCAGTGTCGTGGGAGACATTAGAAAGAAATCGGCTAGAATTTAGAAAGAATGGAGTCTTTGGTGTTTTTGCATGTATTGGAACCACAGCATACATTATAATTGTGTATGGTCTGTGCTACTTTAAAGCATTTTCTTTGGTGTAATTCTTTCTTAAACAATACACTTTTTCCCATATACATTATGAATAATATGGAAATGCATTAAGAAACATACATTCCTTTTTTTTTTTTTTAAACCGTTTTAGTGATTGGAACTTCTTGATAAATATGTGGTATTGCTGTGGAAGTGCCAACATATCAAAGTGGCAATCTAACCAAATTTGATAATGAGTTAACATTTGAGTACTTCAAAATCTTCGGGTTTGTAAATACAGACCCTAATTATGAACCTTACTGTTTTAGCGTCCCGTTTTGCGGTTACTGGTGGTTCTCCTGATGGTTCTACTCCTGTTGCTGGTGCTGGGCCGATATTTCCATACTAGCCAGTGGATGACCGCAAACTCGAACGAAGATTTTCACAGTGGAGGCTTTATAAAAGATGTAAACATGAATTTAGAGGATGATGCATTAAAAACATTTCTCGAAGATTGCATTATGTCGACGGATCATATAAGGAAAGGAACCAAATTCATTGTGTACGACTGTTCATATTCATGGGAAGGTGAGTGTGGCGGCTGGTCCGATAGAATAGCTGGTATTTTGACAACCTTTATAATATCTATTCTTGCAAAAAGGCGTTTCCTTGTCAACTTTGATAAACCGTGTTATCTGGATGAATATTTCATACCAGCCTTCTTCGACTGGCGTTACGATCTTTCTATTGTCTGGAATAAAACAAGTGCATTTCACAAACTACGTAACAACAATTATAAACAAATTGAAAAATATATCTTTGGAAAGGAAGACATCAACACCTACTTTCGCGAAGATGTCATTTATCTTCGTATGAACTGGGACTTCACCAATGATTTCAGATCAAGACCTAATATTGGCAAAGAAATTCCATGGATTACAAAGTATCACCAGGCTGATATTTACAAACATTTTATAGACGTTTTCTTCAAACTCTCATCGACCACCCTAAATGCATTAAAAGACCAATATCGAGCACAGCGAAAACGAAACAAATTAGCATGTGTCCATATACGCCATGGAAATAACCCAAACATGCCACGTGACAACAAGAGGCCTGATCAGCCATTAGATATCTTGTGGAGATATTTTGACACGTTAAACAAAGACGAGTATGACTTATTTGTCGCGTCTGATACTGATACTATAAAAGCGCTGGCTAAGGAGCGTTACCCAGACAACATGATAGACACCCCGGGAAACATAACTCACATTGACCAGCCCCATAAAAACGATCAACGCACGGGATTTGTTAAACAGTTGCTAGATTTTTATACTCTGGTCAGTTGCGATATACTCATCATTCCTCCAAGTGGGTTCAGCATGTTAGCCGCATTTGTCCGGAGCTCGGACTCTGGTCTATACTGCTGGCGAGGACATGACCTTATACCATGCTCTCGGTATACAATTAATGATATATTCCCTATAGGTAAATACGGGATTAAGCCAAAAACTTACAGGAATTAATACTAAACATGTTACGCGTAAACTAAACACAATATATGTGAACAGTTTTGTCGTTTGAGTTATTTGTTGCCGTAGCCCATATGCCTGAAAGTATGGGACTATTATTTGCTTTAGACCTGACGATGATATACCGTTTATATTATCCCTATATATACCGTGGCGTATTCATTTTCTTAAGTGTCTGTAATGCCGGTTAAGTGACATTCGTTGGGTAAATATTGTGAAAAATCAACTAGATACGTGTTTGGCGTATAAAATGTTGCCAAAATATCCCCTGTTCTCTGGTAAGGGAGCATATGGAATAATGGTAACCATGAGTAAGACGTGGTGTATCCTCAGCAGCTTTATCGTGGTAAACAACTTGTATGATAAAGTATCTCTCTCATATCACGAATATTGCATACACGGTATCCGTGTAAATAGATGCTAGATGATTGTTGTATATGACATTTTACACGAGTTATCTCTTATTTTCAAGTTACAAAAATAGTCAGGGAGCGCTTTTATTTTTTGTAAATTTAGAAGAATAAATCTCGAAATACCATATACAACAACCACGAGCTTTTGTGACATGTTCCTACAACATTAAAAAACTATCACCGGTATCAA